>NW_015540856.1:561660-592404 GCF_001515605.1 Sinocyclocheilus anshuiensis | reverse complement strand
GTATAATATATATATATATATATATATATATATATATATACACACACCTTGCTACTTGTACTGCGTTAGGCTAACCGAGACTTGTCATTTGCACTTATATATTGTTGCTCTTTTGTTAGTTTTGACTGCTTTTTTGTCCTCATTTGTAAGTCGCTTTGGATAAAAGCATCTGCTAAATGATTAAATGTAAATGTAAATGTAAAATGATAGATTTATTTCATACAAACGCACACAAGCTGTTAACTGATGGACTGGAGTTGTGTGGAGTACTTGTGGATTATTGGGATGTTTTTATCAGCTGTTTGGACTCTCATTCTGACGGCACCCATTCACTGCAGAGGATCCACTGCTGAGACAGTGATGTGATGCTATATTTCTCCAAATCTGATGAAGAAACAAACTAATTTACATCTTAGATGGTCTAAGAGTAGAGATGTTTTTAGCAAATTTTCATTTTTTAATTTTTACACTATTCCTATAAAATGAGATATTCATGTCCACTATATTTTGCATCACTATTTTCGGTGAATGTGCGAAATTTCCGATTCATTAGTTGCTATAGATAAATAACTAGAAGAATAACAAAGCGTAGTAAATGGTAAAACTATTTGCACTACAAACCAGAGCATTTATGATTATGATAATAAATTCTAATAATATGATAATAAATATCAGTCTGCAACATCAAGAAGCAGAACGGACTATTTTTTTACAAGTAAAATAACTGGAAGCGAATGACACTGGAAGCCTTCAATATTCAATTTACAAACATTAAAATAATGTGGATACCTTGATGTGTAAAATAAGTCATTTGAAAATTATCTTCCTGAAAAGTGTAACAGTGCTGTGCCCCAAAACATTCATTTCAAAACATTGATCTGTTTGTATCCAGATCAGCTCAAAACAGCAGCAGTGGCTCAACCAATGGCATGAGTGAAGGGCGGGACTATCTGTTTACCCAACCAATGGCAGATGAGGGGTGTGTTCAAGTCTTCTAGTAGCAGAAAATCCACCATTGATTGTGACAGAAAGAAAGACAGATAGCATGAAGTGGTACCTGATGTAATTGCCGGTTTAATTGCTCTTTTTGTTCAGACCTCTGTTTGCCCCACGGCCCTCTGTGTTAGACGACTGATAAGAGGTAACTACACCTCCTCCAATTTCATTTTCTGAAAAATGAAAAAAGATAGAAACTTGTTATTATAGACATAAATGAGCATGCAAATCACATTTACACTGGGAAACATGCAGCGGCGTAGCAGTTTTAACATCTTCCCCACATACATTTCTCACTCTGAGCTTCAAGTTACCATAAATAAATGAAAAATCAATGGTAAATTTGGACTTTTCTTTAGCTCATTAGTTATATTTCCCCACTGTATATAGAATACAACAGATTCAGCTAATTATGCCATCGCCAGCTCTGAAATAAACTGCAGTTGAGAGGGAGGGAATGCTTTTATTTCACATTCCTGCTGCTTTTCCAATCAGGATCGTTTACAGTTTTTAATAGGATTTATTTAAAGAAATACCCATTAAAAAAAGAAAGATTTTCCATACGATTCACATTTTTTATCAAAACATAAATGGAAATGATTATAGACCACATGTTCACAAATCGCACACGATTGCTGTCTTACATTACATTTTCCATACATTTTCCATACCAGCAGGATTAGGCACATTAAATATAACTTCATTGTGTTTGCTGCAAAACATGTCGTTTGCCAGGTTGTGAAGCAGACAGTATGATATTGACAGAGGAAATATATTGAGGGAAGATGAGGAACTCAAACAGCATATATATATTGTATATCTTGTTTGAAGGGAGGAACTTGTGTGGTGAAACTGGAGCAGATACAAACTAAATTTGGAGCAGTGGCGTTTGATTTTTTCGAGCCTCTGTTGTGTGGCGGCATTCAGAGACACTAATTAAAACCAGTGAAGTGGGCGCTAACAAATGATGTGTTAGCGGTGCTGCAGTGGAGTGTGGTGGGACAATGAAGGGCCCCTCCGGGAGCCTGATAGCACGCTTAATATCAGTGCTGCAGGGCTCTCTGCCAGTGCTCCTCTGTCAAAACCCTCTAAAATCACACACACAGGATTTTATCCAAAAAGTTAAGAGTTTGAGACTCAACTAAAGGGGAGGTGGATGGAGTCTCTTCTGCTCACAAAGGCTGTGTTTTTTTTATCTAAAATATAGTACAAACAGTAATATTGTGAAATAGTTTTACAATTTAAAATAACTGTTTTAACTACTATAATATATTTTAAGATGTAATTTATTCCTGTGATCAAAACTGAATTTTCTGCATCATTACTCCAGTCTTCAGTGCCACATGATCTTCAGAAATCATTCTAATATGCTGATTTGCTGCTCAAGAAACATTTCTGATTATTATCAATGTTGAAAACAGTTGTGCTGCTTCATATTTTTGTGGAAACTGTGATACAGTTTTCAGGATTTTATGATGAATGGAAAGTTCAAAAGAGCAGCATTTATTTGAAATCAAGTTTTTACTGTCACTTTTTGATCAATTGAATGCACCATTTTACTGAATAAAATTACTAATAAAAAAAAACACAATAACTAAAAAATAAAGTATATAAAAATAACAAACAAATGCATGAATAAATATAAACTAAACTTCATAGTACATGTTCATCAAGATACAATCATTTTGGCCTTATAATCGATTTTTCAGACAACCCCAATGAACTGAGAGCACAACTGCACAATTTCTATACTAAAAAAACAAATGCCTTTAGGGATTCCAATTAGAATTTGGCTGAACATATTAGAATGAGGTAATGAGCCAAATGTCATTTATTCCAGTAAAGTGTGGGGTCCACTAACTAATAAAAAAAATTTGGCTAATGGGAAAATATCTATTTTAGACCCATAGAATGCAAAATTCGATAAAAACATAAACTAGAAAACCACCTTTTTCAGAATCAGGCTAAAACCCATTATAAGTGAACAAACCAGTAAAATGAATGTCTTTGAACTGAAAAATCTAAAAAGGGGTAGAAACAGTATTGCAATACTAGTGCTGATCAAGGAAACCAGTGTCCTCTTAATCCAAAAGTTCTTAATTAGAATGAAGAAACACGATCACTTAACAAAAACAAAGATGAAAATGATGCTATCTGGCCGTAAAGACTTCACAGCAGACCACCAGCAAACACCAACAGAAATGACTGCTTTGACTGACTGCTTTAGAGGAGATGATTATCAGTCAATAAGCTGCAGTCTTTGCTTATCATATTGCTTCAGAAGACTTGAAACATACTGAGCAGATGCTTTTTTGGAGCTTGGCATCCATGGTCACCTATCGCTATGTAAATAAACAGTCTGAATATCTGCCAAACTTTGCCATTCAGGTTGGAATGACATGAGGGTAAATGTCAGAATTTTAGATGAGCTGCACAAATGTGTCCCAAAATGACATACTCTACTGTATGCACTTAAACTCTGCACTGTGTACTCTACTGTATTAGAAGGTTATTTTGCGACTGTTAAGTGCATGAAGTGTCCAAAATGTTACACTTGTTTTTTTTTTTTTTTTCAGTTAAATAAGTGCATATGTGAAGTGCTTTTCTTTGTGTGCTCACATTATTTCATGGATAATCAAGTAAACCTAAGTTGCTTCAGTCCAGTAAGTGAAATATTGAAATATTACTAACAATTAAACAGCACAAACTATGCAAAAGCTGCAGCCCTTCTGACGCATAGAGAGCCCAAATCCATGCACGTTTTCATTCACTCGTTCAAGTGTCCTAATACAGTAGTGGACAGCAATAGTATAAAATTATGGAAGCCACATAAACATGCCAAACTGCTGGCTAGAATTTTTTTTTTTTTTTCATTATCTTTTTCTGTGATTATTTTGTGTATATGTCTTATTTAGACTGTCTGACCTGTTCATAACTGAACATGTTGATCACAAGCCAATGAACGCATACACACACACACACACACACACACACACACACACACACACACACACACACACACACACACACACACACACACACACACACACACACACACACACACACACACACACACACACACTCACAAACACACAATAACAAGCACACAGAGAAAGCACACATTTTATTCGGGAGTAAAGTGTTTAATGAAACTGCATTTGAGGGGTCTTATTTGTAAAGGCATCTGAGGTTCTTTGATGTGAGCATGTGATGAATCTTTGTCTGTCTAAATCATAACGTGTGAACAGGCTGTGTAGAGATTGTCTTAATCAGAAGCTGTAATATTTTGGGAATCCCTTTGCTGGAATGCATCTCACAATCTAGGTTTGATTTTCTTCTAAAGGCCTAAAACAATGCTTTAAATAGGATTCCCACAGTCATCAAAGCTTGGAAAGTTCAGAGAATTTTAAAATTATGAATTCCAAACCTGGAAATTAATGAAATCTTAAAAATGCAATTTTGCAAAAATGCAAAAAATTTCACACTGCAAAATTATTATTTTTTTTTAAATAAACATTAAAATGAACTAGTTTTATAATCCAAAAAATAGTATTTAGCATCACTAAATCAACCTAAACACATTAATTTATACCAACAAAATACACTTCATGATTGAATCGGGCAAAATTGGCTATTTAAGGTACCAATTGCAGGAGCTGGTGTACACCGTGATTCGCCAAATTGGTTGGATTTTCTGTACAGCAACATGGGTAATGCAGTTTTTCCCCAAGGATTCTACTGTTAAACTTTATTTATTTAAATAATGTGAACAGATGGCTTCAACAAAAGCATATACCATCGATTAACAACCTCAGAGCTCACAATATGTCTGTCTTTAAAGGTTTATAAGTTTCCCTATGGAGAAAATGAACAGCTTTTTACTTCCAGAATCCAACTGTTGCACACTGGCTTTGGGAAAGACTGAATCGTTGAACTCTGTTGGTAATGATGGAACTCATGACTATAGTTAACTAAGAATGCTTTTGAGAAACACATGTGAGCATATGATGCTTTAAACTGCTGCACATATCCATCGGATCACAATTGCATCACATCCTGTTCTTGCAAATTGTTCCTAAATAGCATATATAATCAGCCACCTCAGTGTTGAATCTCTTAAAGTCAGTCTTATTTTGAATGTAAAGTACTGTTAGTACTTTTTAAAAGACTGTACTGTGGTACTTTTCCTGAGCAGCGACGCATGTGCCACGCAGTCCACGGGAGCCATCATTCACTCGCAGAGCAATTACCCAAACACTCGCAATCGGCTGCACAATGCCGGGACGGCTGGGAAATTCAGGTGAAAGATGCCAGGCAGCAATCAGAGGGAGAGAGCGAGGCCATTTTCTTTCATTTGGCATCAAACGGCAGCACCAGGCCCTTAATTACACGCCAAGTGTCAGGTCGGCCAGCTGAATGCCTTATTATTCTGCTGAGCTGCGTTCAATTCAGTTTTGTTCTGATAATCCTCAGAGAATAGAGCAAACGGAGGCTTGAACCATAACAAAGAGAGAGTCGTAACAGAGAGAGAGGCTTGACTGCGGTGAGGGTGATTTATGTATGCTAGTGAACCACACAGAGGGTCCATCGTATTCCCCTGAAATCAGCTCACGCTTAAACACAAAACTGGATCAGATGTAGAAGCTGCATACTGTATATGCTGTTAGTTACTGCACTACCATGGTAAATAACTTTTGGAAGGAATAGCTGCTAAGAACATGGAACATGACATCAGGATTGTCCCAATTTTATCAAAATCTATGAAGATCTACCACAACTTAAATAAATACATTGTTGCGAGTAAAAAAAAAATAAAAATCTAAATTATTGATTTAATAAAACCTTTTAAGTTGCAAACATTATTTTTATGAGTTGTGTTGACATAATGTTGATCATACCTTTTATTACATACATAAAGTTATCAAGACAATTTCAACATGTTTGACATTTAAAGTATTTTCGTAGCTTAGGATAGATGGATAGAAAACATGTGTTTATGCTGCAAATGCCTAAAACTAATTACATTTAACATTTAAACTAATGAAATTATGTTCAATCAATTAACATGCCATGTTGCTATAACTCAATGTAGTTTGTTGGTTAAACTCAGTTTCATTGGAAATTGTCATACTGTAATTAACTAAACTTTCTTTGTTTTGTTTTGTTTTGTTTTTAAAGTGTATTTGGTCAACCTAAACCAAATGTTTGTTATTTAATTAATTTATTAATTAATTAATTAATTGATTGATTGATTGATCGATTGATTGATTGATCTTCCATTACTGTGTTTATGCTGCAAATGCCTAAAACTAATTACATTTAACATTTAAACTAATGAAATTATGTTCAATCAATTAACATGCCATGTTGCTATAACTCAATGTAGTTTGTTGGTTAAACTCAGTTTCATTGGAAATTGTCATACTGTAATTAACTAAACTTTCTTTGTTTTGTTTTGTTTTGTTTTGTTTTTAAAGTGTATTTGGTCAACCTAAACCAAATGTTTGTTATTTAATTAATGAATGAATTAATTAATTAATTAATTGATTGATTGATTGATTGATCGATTGATTGATTGATCTTCCATTACTTGAAATAAAACAAAAACTTATTTTATTTCAGCATTTCTAAATTTTGTTTAGTTTAATTTTATGTACTAAAATAACTAAAACAATATATATTTTTTTAATAAAAATTAATAGAAAAGACAAAACACAACAAAACTGCTTAAACTTTAACTAAAATTGTATTGAAAACATCAAATACAAAAATATTAATAATACTACTAATTAAAAAAAAAATAACCATAATAGTATCTCAATACTAAATTAACACTGCTGAGCTTCAGGTCCTACTTTGTACCCGTGTAATGTGTCTTTTCATTTACTTGTTTAAATATTAATCAGACGTACAGTATATTTGAATTTAATGTATTTTGGTATAAAATACTATGAAAAAGAAAATCATTCAAAAGCCTTTAGTGTCACGATCACCAGCTGGAGCGCCCTTGATAACCACCAGAGGACACTCCATCCCATACCTCTGTCACTCAGTCTTGGACTTCATTTCCCATCAGTGGCGGCTCGTTGGGGGAGGCAGGGGAGGCACAGCTTCCCCATACTTTGTTGTAACACCATAACGTGAAAGCGCCGCTTTTCTATCGTGAATGTGCCGAATCTGCTGATGTAATTACAACCCTTAATGATATAGAAGGGTAGGGGAGGCCGGGGAGAGCTGAGCTCTCGTGCCTCCGTT
Source organism: Sinocyclocheilus anshuiensis (assembly GCF_001515605.1). Classification (NCBI taxonomy): domain Eukaryota; kingdom Metazoa; phylum Chordata; class Actinopteri; order Cypriniformes; family Cyprinidae; genus Sinocyclocheilus; species Sinocyclocheilus anshuiensis. Next base: position 585,153 of record NW_015540856.1, on the reverse strand, counting down.
GGTAAAAAAATTTGCCAATCAGCATTGAGTGTTCACTTTCAGCGCTGAGGAGTGTTGAGAAAAGAAACCTTGCAAGGGAGGCTAGCCTCCTTCTGATATCCACCAATCATCAGGGAGATGTAAATTACGTGATATTAGTTTGAACGTCTGCCGCTGCGCTGATAATGTACCAAGCATAGTTTAAGAAGGGATGGATGTTTGCTTCAAGTGATAGGCCAGGTAAGTGAAATTATATTATCTTGCTGTATGTATGTAGTTTTCTTTACATTTTCTGACTAAAAGCAACCAAAAATTTTAAAGTGGTTAAGCAAATAATATAATAATAATAATCGGCAGGGATCCCAGACCAATACAATTAGTGTTTCTCCTCTATTTTAAAACCCACGAGCTGTTTCCCATAATCCTTTGCCCGGATTCATCAGCGCTCATTGTTTGCACCTGTGTCTCGTTAACCCTGTCTGCTCACCCTATATAAGCCTGGTTCATTTTGTCTCTCATGGCAAAGTCTTGCATGTGTTAAGTACTGCATTTCTGAGCCATTATTTCTTGTTTTCCTGTGTCTTGGTTTATTCTTCCCATTGTTCCGGATTCTTCTTTGTTTGTGTTTATTTTTATTGTTTGGACTGTTTTGCTGTTATATGGCTTTTACCTGTGTTTGAATCACGGTTGTGGATTACCCTCTGAATAAACACTGTGTTTGGATCTTCAGCCTTGGTGTCTCGGACCAGTTCATGACATTTAGTGCAAGACATTCGGGGGTTAAGATCAAATATGAGCCTTGCCAAATAATTTCAAAGACAAAAGTAAACGCGCAGAGACTTTCCACAGCTCACATTTGTGTAGATGCTAAATGAGCAGACATTTAGAGGCTGCTGCTATAGTGGCCTTAGTTTCCACAGACAGAGCTCGTCCCGCTGGCGTCCTGCCCATGCGGCTGACTCCATTAAACAAGGCACCTCGCCGACTACAACATCACATCCTCATATCTGATGATTGCTGGTTCTACAGAGATGAGCAGATTCTTTAATAACTGGGATGTCATTATAATAACAATCCCTTGCGAAAGGAAAAATGTTTCCTTATCTATTAATGATCAATATATGAAATAAATTGTCATGTGTATTATATTGTGCTAATATATTAGAAGATATTAAATAACACATAAGGAATTGCCGCTTTTTAAAAATTTGAGAGTATATTTACATTTATATATTAACGTAATATATAAGCCTGGTTCATTTTGTCTCTCATGGCAAAGTCTTGCATGTGTTAAGTACTGCATTTCTGAGCCATTATTTCTTGTTTTCCTGTGTCTTGGTTTATTCTTCCCATTGTTCCGGATTCTTCTTTGTTTGTGTTTATTTTTATTGTTTGGACTGTTTTGCTGTTATATGGCTTTTACCTGTGTTTGAATCACGGTTGTGGATTACCCTCTGAATAAACACTGTGTTTGGATCTTCAGCCTTGGTGTCTCGGACCAGTTCATGACATTTAGTGCAAGACATTCGGGGGTTAAGATCAAATATGAGCCTTGCCAAATAATTTCAAAGACAAAAGTAAACGCGCAGAGACTTTCCACAGCTCACATTTGTGTAGATGCTAAATGAGCAGACATTTAGAGGCTGCTGCTATAGTGGCCTTAGTTTCCACAGACAGAGCTCGTCCCGCTGGCGTCCTGCCCATGCGGCTGACTCCATTAAACAAGGCACCTCGCCGACTACAACATCACATCCTCATATCTGATGATTGCTGGTTCTACAGAGATGAGCAGATTCTTTAATAACTGGGATGTCATTATAATAACAATCCCTTGCGAAAGGAAAAATGTTTCCTTATCTATTAATGATCAATATATGAAATAAATTGTCATGTGTATTATATTGTGCTAATATATTAGAAGATATTAAATAACACATAAGGAATTGCCGCTTTTTATTTGAATTGCCGAGTATATTTACATTTATATATTAACGTAATTTTATATTCAGTAATACACTTCATAAAATATATATGTACATGTGATAAAATATGCTACTGTGTGTATAAATATGTCTAAACATGTATGTACTATCACTCTCAGAAAAAGAAAAAGATGTCACTTTTGTACCTTAAGGGTGCATATAAGGGCCTTAAAGGTACATATTAGAACCTAAAGAGTACATATTAGTATCTAAATGGCACATACTAGTACCTTTTTGAATGGCTACTGCCACAGTAACAGCTTTTGTATATTTCCCTAAGAGTATGCGTATATGCGATATATGTACCTTTATATTGTGATGTATCTCCATATATCTGTATATATATACAGAGGTACATATTAGAACCTAAAGAGTACATATTAGTATCTAAATGGTACATACTAGTACCTTTTTGAATGGGTACTGCCACAGTAACAGCTTTTGTATATTTCCCTAAGAGTATGTGTATATGCGATATATGTACCTTTATATTGTGATGTATCTCCATATATCTGTATATATATACAGTATATGGGAATATACTGGAAAATATAATGCAATATATTAAATAATACATTTCCATATACAGGAAAATACAGCTTATACAATATATGCATGGACCATGTATGGCTGTATATTGATACATATAACAAATATATAACAATGAAGACAAAAACTGCACTGCATTTTTAATACATTTTATGAAATGGCTGTATTGAAGCACTCTGATTCATTATCTTTCATGACATAAAGCTGAATATGTATTCATAAACTTTTATCTCGCTTTATTGATTGAATAGTTACACATTTCATACAGTATATGTAAACATTAAAATCTTAGGATTTTTTTTTGGACATTTAGATGTCTTGTTAAAGTCATGACAACATGGCTTAGTGGGTGGAAAATGAGATTTGACATTTATAATTTAATCGATTTAGTGCTTCATGTACTATATAGATTTTTTTTCTTTTTTCGTAAGAGATATTTAGACTTTTAAATTGTTGTAAGCTATTTTTGGGGATAAAACCTACAGATGGATATTAATTAAAAGTGCTAGAAGGGGAAAAAATAAAGTAAACAATATACATTATTTCAAAGCAGCTTCACAGAAAACCATGATTTTAATGTTTACAGTATATTTATGCCTTATAGTCGCATTTTGCAGAGCTGGATGATAAAATAATTTACATTTTGTGATGTCACAAGCAATTAAGCAGTTGATTCTATACAGTATTTGTCACCTTATGCAAGTATACTTTATGTATTTAAATAAAGTTAGTCGCTTTTATATTTCTAACTTTATATAAAGAGCTGTGTGATAATATAGATACATTTTGTGACAGAAAAATTGGACTACCTGCTATGCATTTAAATCTTACTTACAGCAGCTTTAATAATAACAAATAATAAATAAACAAAATAGCAAAAAATACAAATTTAATTACCAGACTGCATATAGACATCAAATTATTATTTGGTTGAATGCATTAAAATTATTATTAGTCAGTATTTAACTGTATTTAATAAGCATAATTACAATAATCAGTATATACAATGTAATGTCTCTCTCGTATAGTGCGTCAGTTTTTAATGGCTGCAGATCTGTTAGAGTGCATGTGTGCGCACACAGTAGTCTGGGCTCAGATGGGATGCAGACAGTTTGAAGTAAACAGATGGAGGTTTGGAGAAGCTCGGCGCCAGCAGCATTAGTTTCCTACATGGACGAGCACACTCGTGCGAGACACACACATCCTCAGCCTTCACCTGAACTGACCCTCGGAAAGACGTGGCCTGCATGCAGTATGTTTCAAAAGCTGAGATTTCTCGCATGAAGCCTGAATCCAAATTTTTAACTGAGATAAATAAGAAAGGCAGGTCAAGCATGCAATAAAGACAACTTGCGTATGCAGCCTGTTTTATTTGATGGATTTCCAAGTGAAACGAAATGAAATGTATGGTTCCATCCATTGGGAATTGATTAGATCATCAAAAGTAAGTGTTTTATACCACAATAAAGAATGTGAGTTTGCAGTCAGCACAATCATTTTTGAAGAGGATTTTTGACCAGAACATGGAGGCAGAATGTCTCATTTATTGGATAAGACTTTACAATAAGGTCCTGTTAGTAATGCATTAAAAACAATGAGCAATACATTTGTTACAATATGTATTATCTTTGTTACAATTAGTTCATAAAACTACAACTATTCATTGTTAGTTCATGTCAGCTCAGGTTAACAAATGTTAACATAAAAAAAAATGTATTTTAAAAGTGTATTAGTAACTTTAACATGTTATTGAACTCATGTTAACAAATTAAGCCTTATTGTTAAGTGTTACCATTTATTGCTATTTACTTTTTACATTACCAGTCAAAAATTTGGAATAATTAAGATTTTTTTAACATTTGAAAGAAGTCTCTTCTGCTCAACTGTTAGAATATCTTTTAAAATGTAATTTATTGCTATGATCAAAGCTGAAATTTCAGCATCATTACTCCAGTCTTCAGTGTCACATGATCTTTCAGAAATCATTCTAATGTTTTTTTGTTGCTCAAAAAAAAAGGATCACGTTTGCAGAAATACTAAGCAGTTAAAAAAAAATTACCTTTTCAAAATAGATCATAATAAGAAATGTTTCACAATGCATGATTGCGTTTTTTTAAATCATTTTTTTTCGCCCCTGCAGTTAAAATCCCAGAAGCTTTGTTTGTTTGTTTGTTTTCATGAGCCATATCCCACTCTCTCTCTCTAATCCTTAAACAGGACATTTTTGCTGCTGTGCCTTTAAGAAACGGCCCCTTCATTTGTGTTAATGTCTTGAGTATCTGACGTCATTTGAGGATTTCAAAACAAGCCATTTCTGCAGCTTTTATCTCAAAAGATCAAAGAAAATGTGAATTCTCATGTGACCCCTTTCAACATTTTCCCTGATATCGTCATATTGCAGTGAGACTGGCATCATCCTTCCCTTGCTCAACAGTATATTTAAATCTATCTTCTGCCAGGCTCGACGAGATCAGCAGCCAGACACTCAGACGGTGGCAGTCCTGGATCATGTCTCTTTAGTTTTCTGTCTCCCCAGGGAGCCCGCGGTGGTGCTATATTCATTAGAGCTGAAACCAGAGTGTTCGAGCTGTTCAAGTGTCAAATGAACAAACAGCGCCACTTCTCTTTTGTTCATCTTTGTGTACTAAATGTATGCAAAAGTAAGATCCCCAAAAAACAGCATATGCAAACTGAATTTACATCGACAACAACAAAACTATAAATAAAACAACCCAGGCTCATTGGAAATATGTGACTCTGGCTACATTTCTGCAAAAAATACAGTGTTCCGGATACAACTTGCTGCACTTTTCAGGTGACATGTCACAGGTGCTATAAGCGATATCATTTTTTTCTTCATTGCAGATTAAGTTTATTAAACCAGACAGTGTCTTGAAAAACATGCCTCTAGGTGCATTTTTGCTAAATTATATTACATTACTTGTAGCGAATTTCAAAGTGAAATGTCTACTGAGCAACTCTAAATAGCGTGTTCAGTTTTTCTCTGGAAGCTGTGGCAACGTGTTATTATTACATTGGTTGTTGTTTGTATCACATACCATCTACACTATACCTAACCTCTTGTGTTAACAAAAGCACACCTGAGAAAAAAGCACATTTGCTGAAGCAACTATGCCATTTTATCTTGCTTCTACAAGTCGTTGAGCTCTTTTATCATGACTCGTGTTTTAGTCGACTCACATCTGAATGCTCCGCATTGCAAGTGTAATGCTGTACCAGGTGCGTTATAGAGCAAGTTTACTATGCCAGGAAAGTCAAACATATGGAGCTGGTTATGTAATGGAAATGTCAAAATGTATTAGTTTACAAATCATGTGCTAGTGTTTTTGTTATGCTATCTACAAGCAATTAAGCTAACTGACGCATGTTAAACAGCCAAACTTGACCACTTGTTCAAACACACTTAAAGATATTGAGGGTAAACTAATCTTGAAAACTTGTTGTCAGAGATTCACCCATAGTGTCAAACACCAAACACCACAATAAATGAAGAAATATGCACATACAATTTCTTAATTTTAGATAAACATCATGCAAATATTAGTAATATCACTTTTATGAACCAAATTCTACATTTGTCTTTCTGCGACAAAGTCCATAAATAAAAATGTAAGCAATAACAACTTCATACAGACGCATGAATCAAACGCACACAAGTACTACTGCAGCAAATATTGCAGGTAGCAAGTGCAGCAGAAAAGACTCAAGTCACGCTTGACAGCAGCAGTGAAACAGGACGTATGAAAGTACACCGTGAAGGGAGCAGCCAAATGCCAAATGCATTCCTTTGTGTAATAACAGTCCAATGGAGCAGATGGCAGGTGTTGTCAGTGATGGTCGAGAGCATTGCCAATATTCTCTTCCCAACCACAGGTTGAGACCGAGCCGCGGGACAGAGTCTTTTGGCATGCCCTGTCAGGATGCTGCTGCACACACTTTCAGAAATGATGGCAACAACCACCATGGACATTATAGTGGCCATTTCTCAAATCACACACTTGATGTAGTACACTTTTGTGTCTTTTGACACTTTCAAGGTCTGCTGCCTTGTATGCACTTTATTTACCCATTCAGTTGGGATGTAGGAGTGAAGGTGTTAAAGAAAGAGGCAAAATTCAAATTAGATTACTTATGCACAACTTCTGGGACTGATCAGTCCACTGAGAAACGAAGCATAGTTTCAAAGTAAGTTTTGCAGGACTAGGCACATACTGTACCGAGGCCAGAGGTGAATAATGTTTCTGGAGTGGAGCTGCATATTCTTTGACATGAGCCATCAGCAATGTTTTACCTTTGGTCTTTGGTGGGGCTTTTAACTGACTGATTGTAGTCACCAGGCCAGGAGTTGTGGGTTGAAAGTCTGTAACTGTGATGTAGCAGTGAGAATGAAAGATGAGGTGTTGAGCTTGATCCCACATCTGTACTCTGAAAACTCTGCCAGTAAATTGTATAATCTAGAAATAAAATACTGTATGGTATGCATGCTTTATGCTAATGTTGATATGACCAGGATTGCTGCACATTATGTGAAAGCACTAAATGGCAGCGTTTGCATCAGGAATTCAACAGCATGCATTTACCACGTAAGGTTTGTAGCTCTTCTAAGCCTAATGCCTCGTCCTTGCTGTATTCTCATGTTATTTATTCATTGGTACATCTCATTTTCTGCCTCCTGCTCCATTTTCTCAATTCTCTGTGATCTCCAGTTACTTTTTTTGGACTCTTTTAGCGATCCCCACACTGTAAAAAATGACCGTGAATTTAACGGTAAAAGAACGCAAAAATGCTACAGTAAAAACCTGTGAAATGGTTAACGGTAAATTCCCCTACTATACACGGTAAAAAACTGTATTGGACATTAATTTTATGGTAGTATACCGTTTTTGGAAGTGAAAAAGACCATATAATTTACAGTGAATAACCGTAAATTGACATTCCCAGAATTCCCTGCGTTACATTTCAAATTTGATGTTTTTTTTGTTGAAATAACTGTTTCTTCTTAGTTTTTTCTTATCAGTTTTGTATATTAGGGTTGTGTGTTACACCTAATGTTGTTAAATGAATGTTTATTGCATTATTTCAGTTTCATGTGTGTTACCATGATGGTGTTTGGTGTTTGTGTGAGTGACACCGTGCACCTTCTATATATGTTATTATTTAAAAGCTGCTTGTGATTGGCTTTGGTTCATCATGTGACTTTCTCACCACCTGCATTTGGTGGTTATCAGTGTATTACAAAGGTACAAAACAGATTTCAGTACTTCAAATAGGTTGGTATATTAACATCATATCAGTTAATGAAATTACAGTATTTAACTGTAAATTTAAATTAAAACCGTAAAACCTAAAACGTTGCTACCGTATTTTTTACAGCAAAATTCCAGCAACCACAGCTGCCGTTTTTTTTATCGTAAATTTTACAGATTTTTTTTTACAGTGCATCACCTCATGGAAAAAACGTTAACATGGGTCATCAAAGCACCACAAAGCAGAAAATGCCCCAGTTCGATCAGAATCCAATGAGATGAACAGTAAACACACAGAAGAAGCTGGTGGAAACACCAGAAACAAAAAAGGCCAACAAAACAAACACAATATCATCATTCTGTACAGTATATGACTGGAGAATCTGAAAACCTCTAGAGGATTTGCAACAAGCACAATGTCCCCATATATTTCAAACCTTAGTTTCAGCGCACTAGAACTATTACACCCAGAGGATCTAACACCAAAAGACAAAGCAATATTGTATATACAGTTCAGTGCAATGAAGAATGTCCTGACTTGTACATCAAGGAAACAAAGCAACTGCTGCATAAGCGCATTGAAGGGCAAAACCCTCAGGGCAGAATGCAGATGGTTCAAAAGGTTTGTATCCAGTATGTTCAGTCATGTTGTTCACTTACATATTTATCCATTTTATTGACTACTTGCATACTGAATGGATAAAATAATCCAGAGAAATGTCAGCATGCCTCTTATGGTCCCTGTTGTATGTACAAAGCAAATGGTACTGCCCTTTCGTGATCTCTCATGAGTAGCTCAAAAAGCAAAGCATTGTCGTGGGTTCGATTCCCAGGGGAAGCAAGAACTGATAAAAAATGTGTACCTTGAATGCAATGTCAGTCATTTTGGATAAAAGCGTCAGCCAAATTCATAAGTGTAAATGTCCAGGTCTTTAGTGCAGCATGACTGTGATCTATAGCACTGTTCGCTGAATAACTTCCAACAAGAGCTACAAGTGCAACAAGAGCTAGTTTATATATTAGCATACAATAAAGTTAATGCTGCTCCTCTTTGACACTTCAAACATTATATGGATATTATTATTCATCTGTCTTCAAAATTTGATGTTAACTGGAGTGAATCTGCTTTGAGTTTGTCAAGTTCTTATTCCTTGTTATTGAGTTGTTGTTATTGTTATCTTCTTGTTCATGTCATTGTGTTGCTTACGTACCTTGGATATGCTTCTTGAGCTGGATTCCTTCAGCACTAGGGATGTTCAAAACTGCTTCTATTTAAAATCGACTAGTCAATGGCTTTTCTCAACAACTAGCTAATAAACGTGCCGGTGCAAAAGGGGATGAATTTAAAGGAGGGGTTTTCATGCAAACAGTAACCCACTGTCTATCAAGTTACCTGTAAACTTAACCAAGGCTAAAGTGTGCTAAATGAGCCTTTGTTGATTCTATTGAAACAGGTCCGACTCATTGGCACTCTCCTGATCCCTCAGTTCACAGGCCATCTAATGCAATCTGTATTGGATACTGCAAGAGCTCGAGCTGGTAAAATCCATCCATCATTTCCATCTAAATGGCTTATTATTACACAGCTTCTGGAACTGTTCTTTGATCAGTCCACCGAAAAACAAAGTTTAGTTAGTAAACTAGATAAAAAAGTTCGTCAAGACAAACGTTAAGTTGGCTTGAGAAAGCCGGACCAGAAAGTTTGAAAAAGTTTTAAAAGATTAAAAAGTTTTAAGTTTGATGGTTTTCAGTCTGAAATAGTTTGAAGTTTAAAGCAGTTTTAAAAGCTTAAAGTTTGAATGTTTTGAAGGCAATACAGTCTGTCATAGATAGATAGATAGATAGATAGATGCTAGAATACCCGTTTGGTTGCTAAGGTCTTGCTATTTGGTTGCTAGGGTACTTGGGGTGGTAACTAGAGCGGTTGCTAAGGAACCCAGGGTGGTTGCTAAGGTGTTGCTATGCGGTTGCTAGGGTACCCAGGATGGTTGCTAGGGTGTTGCTATGCAGTTGCTGGGATACCTGGGATGGTTGCTAGGGTGTTGTTATGCGGTTGCTAGGGTACCTGGGTCGGTTGCTAAGGTGTTGCTATGTGGTTGCTAGGGTTTTGCTATGCGGTTGCTAGGGTACCCGGGATGGTTGCTAGGGTGTTGCTATGCGGTTGCTAGGGTACCTGGGATGGTTGCTAGGGTGTTGCTATGTGGTTGCTAGGGTACCTGGGTCGGTTGCTAAGATTCTTGGGGTGGTTGCTAGGGTGTTGCTATGCGGTTGCTAGGGTTTTGCTATGCGGTTGCTAGGGTACCCGGGATGGTTGCTAGGGTGTTGCTATGCGGTTGCTAAGGTGCCCGGGGCGGTTACTAAGGTGTTGCTATGCGGTTGCTAGAATACCCGGGTCGGTTGCTAAGGTGTTGCTCTGCGGTTGCTAAGGTACTCGGGTCTGTTGCTAAGGTGTTGCTATGCAGTTGCTAAGGTACTCGGGGTGGTTGCTAGGGTGTTGCTAGGGTACCCGGGCGGCTGCTAAGGTTTTGTTATGTGGTTGCTAGGGTACACAGGGTGGTTGCTGGGGTGTTGCTATGCGGTTGCTAGGGTACCCGAGGTGTTTGCTAAGGTATTACTATGCGGTTGCTAGGGTACCCAGGGCAGTTGCTAGGGTGTTTCTATGCGGTTGCTAGGGTACCCAGGATGGTTGCTAGGGTGTTGCTATGCGGTTGTGGAGTATGTCAGAAAAAGAAGAGGGCATCCGTTTACTGTCGGAAATGTGACGCACTGCATCGCACCCAGTGTAGACAGGATTGCTAATTATAATCTTTAGCTTTTGATGTTTTCTTTAGAAGAGCGGTAATGGATAGTGTTTTAAGATATATATAAATTCTTAATTAGTTTAGCTTAATTCATATTTTATGCTCTCAAAATAATATGCTTATGTTGCATTCTGAGATGTTGAAAAGCACAGCACAATGTCAGAATGACAATTAAAGCATTCTTTCAAAATATTACAACTAAAAATAAGAAAATCTAGACAATCTCACTAATCAACTAATCAGCTGCTAGACGTCTAGTCAATCATGACCCTGTTCAACATGTTTCTTAATTCATTGAATGTCACAGCTGCCTCACTCTTATTTGAGAATATGACATTGTTGTCCTCAATTCTTTAGTTTTTAGTTTTGTTGTACTTTTTCAGCTTTTCGCCCACTCATTTTTTTTTTGTCTTGCGAATCTCACTTTTATTTATATATTTACTTATTTATTTTTATTTCATGGTTTTTATACACAAGCTATAACAGAAGTGCTCAATCTGGATGCAATGTTCCTTTCTCTCTTGTGGAGTGTTGGAGCAAACTGCCCTGAGGATGACCACCCTACCCCATCAAAACACCCTCTGCTCCTGTTACGTCTCATCTCAGTCACGCTCCTGTCTGCTACTGTCTCTTTATCCACCCCTACATACACTGTCATGCAGGTTGAAGGGAGTGTTGACATATTGTTATTTGTGCCTACGTTCCTATTATTTTGTCATCTTAGAGTTAAAGATATTCCTCACTAGTTCTTGTCTTCCCCGCACTGATCTCTTCCCGTTCTGTTTTCCTTTTTTGTTTCTACTCACCTACTCACCAAAGAGGAAATATCATTCATGTTTCCTTTCTAGTGTCAAAGCGCGGAGTCTATTTCAAGCCGTTGCTTGAACAAACAGCTCTTGTCAAAGACGTTTTAATTGCTGCAGGACAAAAAACTTGTGGCGTGTATTGTACTGAATGAATCATGATTACTGTGTAACAGTGGTCACATACTGGTTCTATGCACAAATACTAGTTAGTGAATTAAATGTTGCATATCTGTAACTCTTAGTAAAACTGCACAGTTCACCAAAAAAAATAAAAACATAAATAAAAAATTGGATGAGCATTACAAATCCTTCAATGTGTTCTTATTTTAAATGAAGATGCAGCTTGGTTTCCCTTTGTTAAGAGGTTTTCTACTGTAATAATTATATGTGCATGATGCTCAAAACACTGAAGACAGTCACCTAGTTTCAGAGAAATCCTGCTCTTCCAGTGAGGTCTTACTTTGTTTCACTGACACATCCTTCTTTTGCATGTACTATTAAAAGATGCAATCTGTGTCTGTCTTTGTTTGTTTGCCTCTCTCTTGTCTGTTCACTCACACTTTCTCCTTTCTCCAAGGGTGAAGCTGTTGTCACACTTTGGAAGTGTGTCTCCTCGTCAAAAGTGTGACATTAGCATGCTGCTGGTCAGATTCCCAAAACATACCCTTTAGTGGGCTGGCAGTGCGATATATCGTGCCTCACGGGCCAACGACTCTCCATTGGGAAGGAATTAATTCTCACATATGCACATCTGTCTTCCTCTTTATTTTCAGTCCAGTATTATCCTGGCAACCTCCAATTATGAAGCTTTAGAAAAAAAAAAAGAAAAAGAAAAATCAGGGGATGCCTTTTGAGCCAGAGCCATATGAGGGTAAACAAGGAGATTGCCACCGGCCCCATCATCTGAGAGAAGCAACACTCATGAGAGACTAAACATCATCAGTCTCAGGTTATACTGATACTCTCATTAAGAGGGAACAAAACAACATGACTGCTAAAGTTAGGGTAATAACACTGATAGGTCTTTAGGAACTCCCTGAAGGTGAGTGTGATTAGTACTGAAGCTAATGCAGTATGATCCATGCAGCGTTTGTTAGAGGGCGCTGACACGTACTGTAGGCTTTGTCAGTGGGTCTCTCTGAGCTGCTGTCCAGGGTCCTGAAATCAACAAACGCTCACAACAGCAACTCAAATTACTGTGTCAGTCTTCAAGAAGCATCAAAATCTGTCACACAAAAATTAAACGATAGAAATAAGCCATTTTATTTTTTATTTCATGATTCTGGGCAGATCTTGGGCTTTGTCTTTTATGTTTTCATGTTTCTTTGCTTTTTTTTGCATTTTGCATTTTGACATTACTTCATTATCATTTTTGGTAACACTTTAGTATAGGGATCAATTCTCACTGTTAACTAGTTGCTTTTTAGCATGCCTATTATTAACAAATTGGCTGTTTACTATAAAGTACATATTCTGCATTACCATATTCTACATTCCTAATTTTACCCAATACTTAACTGAAGAACTACCTTACTAAATATTAATAAGCAGCAAATTAGGAGTTTATTGAGGCAAAAGTTTTAGTTAATGATTTGTTAATAGCAAGAATTGGACCTTAAATAAAGTATGACCCAATTTTTATTTTATTTTATTTTTTATCATAATGCAAATTTAAATTTGCCTTTATGCAAATTTAAATGTAAAAGTATATGTGAAATCACTGTAAAAAAAAAAAAAAAAAAACGTCTTATCTGATGAGAATAAGGAATAATGAAAACACTTTAAAGTAAAAACCCAGATATATTCAAAATGTTCTTAAAGGGATAATTCACCCAAAAAAGAAAATTGTGTCAACATTTTCTCACCCTCATGTCAAACCCATAAGACTGTTTCATCCTTGAAACCTAAATGAATATTTATCAATATTCTCTCATATTTTTAGTCAATCCATTTAAAGTCAAAGGAATCAACATTTCACCAAAAACCTTCATATAGTGCACAAAAACAGAAGCTCAACTATACATGCTCGACATGCGAGAACAAACCTGATTGGTTTTCATGCATAACACACATTTGAACTTCAGTTTACCATAGTTTACCAAGTGCTCTGTGTATGTGGGTTGATCAATGTTCATATATGAATAAAAACCTAGAGTAAATCTGTTCAATATGTAAAGCGATCTTGTCTCTTTAGAAGACACATATTCAGAAGTACTTGAATTGCTCCATTCATATGGATTACTTTTATGATGTCCTTATGTACTTTTTAAAGGTAACTTTTGGTTGCGTGGACTTTCAATAGATAGAGAGAACTGATTAGATGGGTTTGGAATGACGATGATGAGGGTGAGTAAATGATTCATTTTTGAGTGAACTATCCCTTTAATGGTACAATAAACCACATTTCATCAGCAGATTTATACATTTATACGAGACATTTCTCTTGACTCTAATCACTCATTTTGAATTAACAAAATTTGGCCAATACAGTCTATCTTAGAAGGCTGCGTGGAAATGTTATCTAGGCAAGCAGCTGACGATGTTTTGAAACAGAACTAATGTTGTCAATCACTGAGGATAAATGGCATCTCCCTCCAGAATGACTGACAGAATAATTTCACTTTGTCCAGTTTTCACAATTCTTTAAGCAATTCTTTTTGAAACGTGTTATCATTAGAACCCAGAATAATGCTAATAACAGCACACATGCCATGCAGTTCTGCTGCTCATTCACATGTGAGTGAGTGTGAGGTTGTTAGAAGCACTCGAGAGTCTCGGACATATGTGTGTCCTGTCCTCAAAAACTGAGCATATACACATTTATTATGTTTTCATAGAAACTGAAACGTACAGTACCGATACTAAATTAATACTAAATTATTTACCTATGAACTTTACATATGTACAAATATGAATACGTATTTATGAAAATTGTGGCATTAACAGTTTTATTCCATTGTCATATCAATGACATTGTTTTCAATCACGTTTATTAAACACAGCTTACACATTTGTTTATTATGAATTTGATTTGTTTTGTTCTGTGTGACTATTGCGGCCAACTTTTATTGAAGGATTGCATAATGTTAAATAAGACTACACTTCAAAACCTTAGAATGAACATAATTTCTGTAATTGTTTCACTGTTCTTTATAATGTAATATTTATTTTGTTTGCTCCGGGACACAAGACATTTTATTTTCAGTATATAGGCCTATGCTGTGTCTGAAAATAGAACCATAAAATAAAACAAAACAAAATAAAACGAGATAAAACAAAAACGCACCATGAAATCACATAAATAATACATTTTAACAAAAATTACTTGAGAAAGAATTAATTAATTAATTTAAATGTTGCTATTTTTAACAAATCAGGGGTGCCTGATCCTTTTTTTAATGTTTAACTCATCTCTGAATGCACTTTTAACGTGAATGACTCGTTAGACTAGTTTTTCAAAGTTACCTCTCAAAAAAGTTGTTTCAGTTGACTGCAGGTAAATATCTACCTCTGTTTGACCATTTTACTGACTGTGAAATCATTCTAACTAATTCAGTGAGAGAGCCACTGCAAATCACAGATCAAGTCTGAGCATTTTGCAAAGCCATTTGTCCAATTCACTGAAAAGAAATCACTGATCATTGATTTGCCAAATTTTGGTTAAATAGCCAACAAATGCTCATGGTGTGCAAAATGTGTACAGTTGCAGTAACAAACAATGCATGGCCTCTAGAGTCCTCTTATAGAACAAACCTTGAGATGGCAATCAAATCATGAGATGAAGTGCAAGAGAGAGAGAGAGAGAGCGAGTCTTCGAGCTGTCAGTTCTTATCTGTCTCAGACAGGAACACTCTGTGCGACAGGTGTTGCCCAGCAGTCATGCAACCAGAGCCCTACACCATACTGCTGTTTGACTGACTGCCAGAGCCAGCCAACACCAGCAGCACGGGGGGCGGGGCCACAGCAACCATCACCCCGTCACAGCGGGAGCAGCCAGCCATGTTAATGCATGTGTGCAGGAGAGAGAATACAGGACATGCCTGCACACTACAGGAACCATCATTCATGGCCTGCACATTAAACAAATCAGCTTCTCATACTTCAACTTCTGACAACAACAACATGATACTGGATGATATTTTTATTTGTTGAACATATTATATATTAATATTACTTAGCAAGCATCCCCATTGGTTATACTTTATTACTTTGAACAAACCCTTAAAGGGGTAATTCACCCACAAATTAAAATTCTGTCATCATTTACTCACCCTCAAGTTGTTTCAAACTTCTTCATCTGAACGCAAAAGAAGATATTTTGACGAACATTGGTAACCAGTCGCTGGTAACAGCTACATCTTCAAAATATCTTCCATCTTGTTCAGCAGAAGAAAGAAAATCATACAAGTTTGGAACAACGTGAACACATTTTCATTTTGGGTTGAACTATCCCTTTAACAATATTTATACAACAGGTCCTTGGATCTGATTGGTCGAGAAACATTCCAACAGTGCAGATCTAACAGAACAACAGCACTGGGACTTCTAACATTTGCAAAGGGTATGTTTTTTTTTTTAGCCTTTCATCAGTGCTGAGGCACGGGCACCACCTCAAAAAGTATTCCCATACAGCCATTCACAAGCTGCATTCCCTTCTAATGCAGGGAAACCTTAAAGGGGTGACATGATGCGATTTCAATTTTTCCTTTCTCTTTGGAGTGTTACAAGCTCTTGGTGCATAAAGAAGTGCAGTTCCAACTTTGCAAGGACAGTCTGGCGCTTCTGACTCACAGACTGTAAGTATGTTTTTTATATTTAAAGAATTTGCCACTGACGATTCAAACGCGAGTTTTGAAAACCGCAATTTTCACCAAATAGTGGCAAGTTTGCATTTTTTTTACAAGGCAAATAATATGATGAAATAAATATGGTGTACGCATGCTTATTTGTGAGTTTTCTCGAGTTTAGAGTGATATTCAATCCATGTCTTATAATATGTGTAGAGCTCAAAATAAAATTCTATATCTATTATTGTCTGTCTAATTAACAATGAACATATAGGTGACTATCTTTATATGTGAGTCAGTGAATCATTCACTCAACTGATCTGTTCAAAAACACTAATGCATTCAGGAATAAAACAAGTGACTGTTTTTGTAAATGAGTCATTGAATTATTTATTCAACTGGCTTGTTCAAAATGCTGAATCGTTAAGGAACAAAACAACACTTTTTGTAAATGAGTCATTCAATCATTTTCTCAACCAGTTTGTTCAAAACGCTGAATCATTAAAGGGCGGCTGAATATGATTTCACTTTTTTAACTTTAGTTAGTGTGTAATGTTGCTGAACATAAACAACGTCTGCAAAGTTACGACGCTCAAAGTTCAATGCAAATGGAGATATTTTCTTTTAAAGAAATCACTATTTAAAGACTACAAAAAAGGCTGGTAGGGACTACAATGAGCTTCTTCCTGGGTTTGTGACATCACTAACCCCGATGTTTACATAAACCCTGCCCCCGGGAATATGCAACTACCCGTAATGGTAAGGGGGCGTGATGTTTCCAGACAACGTGCACTAGGCGGTTACACAACACACTGGGCCAGCTAACCAATCTGAGTATTTCAGAGGGAGGGATTTCATAGAACCAGGAATAGGGCTGGGTACCGAAACCTGGTATTAAATGGGCCCCGGAGCTAAATTTTGAAAGACCGTAGTATCGATAAGCAGCTGACATTAATGGTTCTGCTGTCAGTACTGGAGAGATTAGGAAAACACACATAGCCTACATTTGTTATAGCTATATAGACATTATGTTGCTATCTCACCAGAGTCGCCAGCTGTTTTTATATGCAATAATATTCATATATTTGTCTGTGATGCATTTTTGCTATTCGCAATTCAGAAGCGAGATCGCGCTCACGCGGAGGAGCTACAGCGCGCACAACATGAAAGCCCTGTTTAATTATGATAGAGAGAACTAAACATTCAAACGTTTGTTTACACTTTAGGCCTGTGGCTGTGATACCAAGCTAATTGTATTTGTTATTTCAATTTTGGCTTCTAAGGATTAATAAAAAAATAAGATATGAGATCAAACTATTAACAACAAGCCACGTTTCGTCTAGCGCAACTTCCTTCCCTTAACAGTGATGCGCATTCGTTCCTCCCTAAAACCCAAACGTAACGTCAGAATCAGTAAAACTCATTTGTTGTAAAATGCCGTCTTTACTGTTGCTAAATTGCGGGACATGTTTGATAATAAAACGTTGAAAGCACAATAATCCGTGCAAGAGACGCTGTTCCCCAGGCTGAAATGTGTGCGCACGCTCCAATACAGACCGCAACTAGACAAGAAAATTACACTTTGGGCTTCATGTACACATCCAAGCGATCAAATACACAGAAAATATGTCAAAATGGCCAGCTTGGAGAGTGTTCACTTAAACACAGTTTATGTCTCAAGTGGATGTGAACAGTTGGGAGAAAATCCGATGTTTGTCAATATATATTGTCTTAAAGTGACATCAATGACTGGCGCTTGGGCCATCAATGTTAATCAAACAATAAAATGCAAAGAGAAAATCTCTCAAAGCTCTCAATCTGAATAACGTTATGAATAAGCAATAATCTATCAATTCATACAGTGAAAACTATGCAGTGTTCATTTACATTTGATTACTTTATTAGATTTATTTTGTAGGCTATAATACTATGCTGAACAGTAATGTTAGTAGACCTGCTTATTTAATTTGTATTTTTGTTTTACTTTATTTCTTTATTCATGTTCTTACTGTCTCTTATATAAAACACTAAAAATGCCTGCACACTAGAGTAGTAATACCGTTAAAACCTTAACGATACCCATCCCTAACCAGGAAATCAACAGACCATTTTGACAACAACGGAAACAACTGTGTAAAGGTAAAATATGTGAAAGAAGGATGAACACGTTACACTGCACCCCAAAAACACAATCAAGCCTTCGTAAAAAGCTAATCAACTACCCCTTTAAGGAACAAAATACCTCTATTTGTAAATGAGTCATTGAATCATTTTCTCAACCAGTTTGCTCAAAACGCTGAATCATTTAGGAGCAAAACACCACTTTTTGTAAATGAGTCATTGAATCATTTACTCAACCAGTTTGTCCAAAATGCTGAATCATTAAGGAACAAAACACCACCACCGTGTGTTGCAACAGCTTTGTTTGGAATTATTATTTGTTGGCAGAGCTATAACAGATGAAGTAGTTGGCAATATTGTGTTCAAAATGTAAGTAACTCAATATTAACCTCTTGTTTATTGAACTGTTGTATAAAATACACTCTTATGCTCTTCTAATAGTGCTTTTAGCATTAAGCATCAGTGTATAACTCGTTCAGCACAGTTTGTACTCCGGACATGAATGATTCCTCAAATCATGTATATTGTTGAGGAGAAGTGTGCTGTTACTTTACTGTGATCAGTGAAACAGTGTGTAAATGATCAGAAAACCATTTTATAAACTATTATAAAATAAGTAAAAAAACATCCCATAGACCCACATTATACACCTGACATTCCTTTAGATGCTGAAACATTGTTTCAGTTCTCATTCACACAGTTCCCCAACACGCTCAGCAGCTGGATGATGGGTTGCCTTGCACAGATGTGGATCAGCGGTTTGCAAGCTTATGAATGTCAGAAATTTAGAAATGAAATCCCCTGATGTTGCCTGTTTTATAGTCACAATGGAGTCTCAAACACATCCACATTGACTCATTGAGATGATATAGCCCACAGCAGCTGGGCATACATCCTGAGAGGATCTGCAGCACTCAGGCAGATGTATCCAGAGAGGGCTGCCTGCCAGGCATGACAGATTCTAGTGTCCTTCACGCTTAAAACAACCCTTCAACCACAAACCAGTGAGCTGAACAACACCAACAGTAAAGAGCTAATGCACAGCATGGCCACAGTTAGCACATATCAAACAAGACCTATTCAGACAGGACTGCTGTTCACTGAGGTCAGGTACATTTGTGCTGGGTGGATTTTTATCATTATAGGATGGTTGTGTACACACACTGACACATTTCAGGTCAAACAACTTGTAAAAGTGCATGTAGCATCCTATGACCCCTTTAAAGATGCATGTTATGGGCTGCAAAGTGATCTTTTGAGAATTTGTATGCATTTTTTGTAAAATATGGTTCTACAAAACGTACATTTACTTACGTTTGCACAGACACTAAAACATACAATACTGACGTATTGACGACACCTACAATGTGAATTATTTACGTATGAACAACTTTACAGACTTACAAATGAATCCTTATAAATATTGAAATCTCGGCATTAACATTTTATTATACTGTATTCAGTTCATATTCATATGAATGGCATTATGTTTTCAATTGCATTATTAAATCAAGTTTACTAATTTACCTAATATGAAATTATAACATTTCGTTCTGTTCTGTGTGATTTCTGCTGCCAACTCGTTTCGAAGGATACATAATGTTAAACAAGACTAAACTTTAAACCCTTAAAATTGATAACATTTCTGCAATCGTTTAACCATTATTTATCATGTAACATTTATTTTGTTTGCTGTGGGACACAAAAGGCATTTTTTCTCCAACATGCTGTGACTGACAATAGAACCAGAAAACAGAATACAACAGAAAACGCAACATAATTACAAAAGGAACCAATTTTATTTGTGCGCTGTAATCCATATCTTCAGACTACATGCGACTGCTTCATCTCCATCCTGAGCAGCGACCGTAAGCTGCAATACCTGTGTTGATGCATTCGTTGCAAATTCAAAAGTTGCCACTTCAAGAAACTATACGACAGGTCTTACGGCAGGAAAATCGAACGCTCATTGGCTCTCACCTGCTTCGTCACAGATTGCGACATGCCGTGTTTCTGGTGAGGTGTGTTTGAATGAGAAATGCGCGCCTTCACAGAGTGGATCGGAATAGAAATCTGGATAATATTTTCAGCGATTAACAACTTAAATTCTGCTCTGTACCTCACACAAAACTATTGTGTTCCGCCAGAGAGGACTGCGACTGCAACACATTGTCATTTGGACTACCGTTGGTACCGCTTTTGACATTTTTGCAATAAATAAATTATTGTGATTGCAGTTATCTGATAATCTTTTTCTTTATACTGTACGTAAGGGACAGGGCTGTCTCTAGTGGGGTGAAATGTGATGATGATTATAGGGGCCCACGGCTGCGGGGGGCCCCCCGGGCGAGCATGAAATACGCTCAGGACAGTTGATGTGCCACCGTTGCGCATCATCACGAAAGCTTATCATTTTCACATGTTTTTAAGCCTTTCCAATTAAAACATTTAAGAGATTTTAAAGCATCCAAATATGAGTAGATGTGAAAGAAGTCAACTGAGTGTTGCTGTGTTCTGTGCTCACACAGAGAGCCACATCTCACAGCCCGTGAACACTGAGAGTTTTGCCTCTTCTTGTGTTTGAATGGACAAATGCATACAAAATACCTGTCTTGGCAAGTATCTTCAAAAAAACTATTGGTTATTCTTAAGTGAACCCAAACAGTTGAGAAAGAAATCGGATGTGTATCATTATATTGGATGCATTGAAGTGACCACGCCTAATTTACTAGCTGTTGTCAGTATCCTTAATGTTAATCCAAATATAAAAATAAAAGAGAGAAAATCACTCCCTGCTCTTAACTGTATTAGTTTGTAGTTTTAACAAGAATTATTATATATTTAATGTATGCAGTAAAGACTATGAAATTATATTTTATATTTGATTATTCTATTTCTGTCCTTGAACACCTACAAACTTTAAAAAAAACATTGTTTAATTTGTATCTTTGTTCTACTTGTCTCTTTGCTCTATTCTTGTTTATTTATGCTATTTACACAGTTTCAAACAGGGCCCACAGGTACAACCTGCACTGGCCTACAAACCCCAGCTTCGGCCCTGTTAAGGGATATGCTCTTATTTACATTGTGACACATGTCTACCCTTAATTACAAAAAGGGGATACGCAAGCGTGCAGAAAAAAAAAAGTGTTTTGAGCGGTGAGTGAAATCCAACTAACTTGAACGGAATAGCCAATCAGGGGTGTTCAAGAGATAAACAGATACGTCTGTGAATGGCTGCATGGTTCAGTGCCACAAAACACATTGTGAATAGAATCTTTAGTGCTCTCCAGAGCACAAACACGCACTGGAGAGGTTGCCAAATCTGTTTCGCCAATATCTTATTATTACAGATTAAACCGAGGGTTTTTCAAAATCCAAAATATGTGTTGTTTGAATTGATTTGAACCCTTACCAAAGGTCGGCTGTGTCTTTTGAGGTTTAACTCTGCACTCTCCCTTCCTAGCCTTTGGGAATGAGATTTTGAAGAGAGGTACACCTTCCTCCGTTTCGGCCTGTGGTCGATCCGCATTTTCATTATAATGCATAGCAGCCAGGTAGAGTCTGTAAGTACAAGACAAAACGTGTTAATATTGACAGATATTTTAGGCTACAATTCCCAAAAGTATTGAGTAAACAAACTTTATTTTACCCGCACAGCATTCCAATAAAGGGAAAGACAACATTCTTCGGGGCAAAACGAAGGATGACGGCATGGAAAGCCTCCAACGATGAAGTTTGGTGGTGGGGGCTCAGTTTTGCAACATCCTTCAGCGTTCTTTTGTTTGTCAGCAACTTCGCCAACTTGTTGAAAGCTAGAGTATCTGCAGACAATAAGAAAATATCATATTAGAAAACAATACAGTATCAAGTGATATTTAGTGTCAAAAGTAAAGTCTAATGAAACAACACATAATGAAAGCAAAGAGAAATGCCAGAATACGTACTAACTACATCAAAAGTAAATGTACTGAAGGTGGCAGGTACATACCTTCACTTCTAAAGTGGGGCCGCAGAGTCTTTAAGGATAGCTGTGTGCCTACAGTATGTGTTTCCAGGTGATCTGTCTGGCAGGCAACATCCCTTGAGAGAGGCAGCTGAATGCAAGCACTTGATGTGCTGGCCTGTGTAGAGACAATAAGGTCAAATTAGTACTCAATTTATTACTTTGTATATATTCCAGGTGCAAATTGTAATAAGATAGAAGATAAGCATGTTTACTGAGCAACATTAATACTTAAAATTATATCTATGAAATGATTAAATGATATTACATCATTAATTTGTTTACATATTTTATATTTCACATATCTTTAAAGTTTTTACAATCTTTCTTATTACAGTTACATCAAGCTCTGCAATCTGGAAATGTGGATATCGCGTGCACCATAACACCAACAGCAGAACGGTTATCCAAACAACAAAAAAATGTACAACACTCGCGTTACAGTGTGTGTATTCACACACATACTTGATGCTATCTACCTTTACATTAGCGACAGTAACTGGGCTGTTAGCTGTTAGCTGCAGAGCTAATGTTACAGCCACATTCTAAGGATAACAAGCTAGGTAACCATATACAGTAAAGCAACAAAATTGTATAGCGTTAGTTGACTTACTTGTCCGAGGTTTGTAGCTGAGCCAAGGAGAGTTGGTACTGATCCAGACTTTATTTTCAGACGTTCAGCAAGGCCAGCTCTGTATTGGTCCAAGTTGAGGAAACAGTCGTCGGTGAAATGTTTGGAGCAGACATACAAAACTTTGGGAAGTTGTGTCGGCGCATTACCAGAGAAAATAAAATTAACCCACTGTTTCTTCATAGGCTCGGATGAAGGAACTAAAAAAATTCATTTGTACATCCAAACACTGAGCAACTGCCATGCTTCGCTCGTTTGCAAGCCATGATGTCTCTCGAGGAAAAAAAATATTGCGCTCGCCTCGCACGGTAGTAGCTCATTTTCTCATGGGCGGGCCAAATTCTCTGGGCGGGCAAAGCAGAGAAAGGGGAGGTAACCTTTCCCCGTATGACGACATAAAGGGAAGATTCCAGATTGGGCCATCTGAGCTTTCATTTTCTCAAAGGCGAAGCAGGATACCCAGGGCTCGGTTTACACCTATCGCCATTTCTAGCCACTGGGGGACCATAGGCAGGCTAGGGGAACTCATATTAATGTTAAAAAACCTCATAAAGTGAAATTTTC
>NW_015540856.1:559428-561490 GCF_001515605.1 Sinocyclocheilus anshuiensis | reverse complement strand
TTACATCAAGCTCTGCAATCTGGAAATGTGGATATCGCGTGCACCATAACACCAACAGCAGAACGGTTATCCAAACAACAAAAAAATGTACAACACTCGCGTTACAGTGTGTGTATTCACACACATACTTGATGCTATCTACCTTTACATTAGCGACAGTAACTGGGCTGTTAGCTGTTAGCTGCAGAGCTAATGTTACAGCCACATTCTAAGGATAACAAGCTAGGTAACCATATACAGTAAAGCAACAAAATTGTATAGCGTTAGTTGACTTACTTGTCCGAGGTTTGTAGCTGAGCCAAGGAGAGTTGGTACTGATCCAGACTTTATTTTCAGACGTTCAGCAAGGCCAGCTCTGTATTGGTCCAAGTTGAGGAAACAGTCGTCGGTGAAATGTTTGGAGCAGACATACAAAACTTTGGGAAGTTGTGTCGGCGCATTACCAGAGAAAATAAAATTAACCCACTGTTTCTTCATAGGCTCGGATGAAGGAACTAAAAAAATTCATTTGTACATCCAAACACTGAGCAACTGCCATGCTTCGCTCGTTTGCAAGAAAAATATTGTTTGAAAAAAAAATATTGCGCTCGCCTCGCACGGTAGTAGCTCATTTTCTCAGGGGCGGGCCAAATTCTCTGGGCGGGCAAAGCAGAGAAAGGGGAGGTAACCTTTCCCCGTATGACGACATAAAGGGAAGATTCCAGATTGGGCCATCTGAGCTTTCATTTTCTCAAAGGCGAAGCAGGATACCCAGGGCTCGGTTTACACCTATCGCCATTTCTAGCCACTGGGGGACCATAGACAGGCTAGGGGAACTCATATTAATGTTAAAAAACCTCATAAAGTGAAATTTTCGTGCCATGGGACCTTTAAATGCAGATCCAGTCTGTATCCAGACCAGATGGTGGATCAGCACCTAGAGACGACCTCTACAGCCTGAATGTCAGCGGAGCCCATGTCAACTAGAAGAGCCCCAGAGACAGATCTCCTGCGAAGACCTCATCACCTCGATGACCATGGGCACAAGACCACGGAAACCAGACAAGTCCTCTGCACAATCTGACTTATGTTGCAGCCTGGAATTAAACCACACCATGCTGGTTTTGTCTGGCCAGAGGAGAACTGGCCCCCGACTGAGCCTGGTTTCTCCCAAGGTTTTTTCTCCATTTCTGTCACCGTAGGAGTTTTGGTTCCTTGCCACTGTCGCCTTTGGCTTACTTAGTTGGGGATGCTTCATTTCTGGCAATATTGCCAGCTTGATTGCACAGACACTATTGGAAGAGAGCTGAACTGGTTGATACATCACTGAATCATCAATGAACTGACCTTAACTGAAAAACTGATTGTTTGTTATTGTCCTCTAGCATTATTGACAAACTATTTTCCTGTTTGACACTGTAAAGCTGCTTTGATACAATCTGTTTTGTATAAAGTGTTATATAAATAAAAAAAAATGTGTGAGAAAATGGATGTGGCGTGAGAGCATGAGAACGGTGTCAATTGCATGAGTTTCATGCTGAATGCACGTGAGTTGGCAGCCCTGAATAAAATGATTTGAAAAATGCATTGATACAAATATCTTAATGACATAAAAGATTTGTAAATATTTTACATTTTTTAGCTGTAAATATGTAGCAATTTTAAGTTTAAAATGTTGTATTACATCTAAATTGTACGTTCAAAATTTACAAAAGTGTATGTTTTGTGCTTGTAAACATTACATACTAATACCTGCATATAAACAATGAGATCAGACTGTTTTATGATATTAATCCCATTAATTTATTTTGATTTACAAAACATACTGGAATATCTGCACTTTATTTTTCAGAACAGTAGCCATTTATTTTCACCTTCACATAAATAAAAAAAAATAATAAAAAAAAGTGTCATGTATTTAAAGAGCATTTTTATATTGGTCTAATTGGAAATCAAGGTTTCAAAGTTTATACCTGTTTTGTTGAGTTTGTCTAAAAGCAAACAGCACTCCCCATAGAACAAATGAAAAGAACACCAAAGTGTTGATGTGCAGTTGATGTGTAGCTTTTGTTAATTATTGTGG
>NW_015540856.1:550885-556851 GCF_001515605.1 Sinocyclocheilus anshuiensis | reverse complement strand
TTGTTTAGTGTTTAGAAAATGTGTTCCATCCAAATAGTGCTACAGATATTCTCATGTTATATAACAGAGAGGAGGAGTGTATATATATTAACGCCAATGTTGTTTAGAAAATGTGTTCCATCCAAATAGTGCTACAGATATTCTCATGTTATATAACAGAGAATATAGAGGAGGAGTAAGAAAACAGCCCTAACGCTTTCGTTGGCAATAGCTTTATGAACTATTCATCCAGAGGAACTGTTGACCATGAGCAAGAGAGAAAACATGGACATGAACATTTATCAGGATGTGAAGCAGCTGTGTCACTGTAAATTTGGCTTTAGTCCATGCAGCAGCTTTTAATTACTTTAGAACTAAACTGAGAACGTTTGTATAATGACTTCAAAAATGGCTTCTTTTGTTCTGCATCCAACATGAAAATAATCAACTGAGATGTATTAAAGCATTACTTTTACTCAGCAAGAATACATTAAACTGATCAAAACTAACAGTAAAGACATGTATAATGTTACAAAAGGTTTCTATTTCCACAAAATATGAAGCAGCACAACTGTTTTCAACATTGATAATAATCAGAAATCTTTCTTGAGCAGTAAATCAGCATATTAGAATGATTTCTGAAGATCATGTGACACTGAACACTGGAGTAATGATGCTGAAAATTCAGATTTGATCACAAAAATAAATTACATTTTAACAGATATTCACATAGAAAACATCTATTTTAAATTCTAATAATATTTCACAATTTTACTGTCAAATAAATGCAGCCTTGGTGAGCAGAAGAGACTTCAAAAACATTTAAAAAAATAATTCCAGCCACAAACTTTTGAACGGTAGTGTAAAATATAAGATTTTGGTTATGCCTCCCACACTTAATTAGGAAGATTAAGGATATGTGTGTCCATAGAACTTTATTAAGTGGAGATATTTTAGTTAAAATACTGAATGGTTTACATAATGTGTGCGATAGAGTACATGGCAGAATATAGCAAAATAATATATGAAATCCACAGAAATAAGGTTTAATGATAACCAACTTTACAGAATCCTCTGAAATGAGGCGAAAACAGAGATCAGCATTTGCTCATGATAGCGTGTTGTGTAATCATAGAACCTAAATTGACTATTTAACATTTGTTAAGGCTTTGATGTACTCTACAAAAAGCTAGCCCCTTAAACAGTGCTGTTATATTTCACACATATATAGTGTGAACGCAATAAGCTCTCGCATACTAGCATTACTTGGAATGTCAAAAAAAGAGGGTTTGACGAAACCCCTCCCAGCCTCACATCACTTGGTGAAAATGTGGCACTACAACAGTTTGAAAACGTCCTGACGCAATTATCCGCCTGCTTGTGTTACTCTCAGTGTACACTGCACTATTTCTCAGAGCCTTGGCTGGCCAGAAGAATGATCAGCATGTTATGCAAGATGGAAATGCTTGCACCACTTTTCTTACTGAGCTATTTTGGAGCTCCATACAGCAAGTACTGGGCAGGGCTGTAAAAAATAGGTCAGAGCAAGATGCGGGCAGCACCTTCCTCTGCTTTCAAACAGACCGCACTAAACCAAGCGATGTTATTTGTGTTTTCTAATGCCTCATGCATTTTTTTATTGAAGCAAAAAGACCTTACAAATTAACGTCTAGAAAAAATAGCTGAGTTTCCATAAATATACCACCATAGTAGACCAACAGAATAAAGAAAAGTGGGTAAAATATTGGCTAATTTGTAAATGTTGTTGGCTCATTGCTTAGTAAATCCAGAACAAACAATAGGCAGAGGTAGCTTCTGGAAGTAGGGCAATTCCAGCACGCATTTAGGGGTCTAACTCGCCTCTTCACAAAACTGCTGACAAAAGCGCCCCTGGGACCCACTTTTGTCTCTTGGTCTTACAATTCTCTGCACACCTCTCTATGCACACTTGTATTAGCATTTGATAAATGTATGATAATGCTTTGTGCATGCTAACGTGTCATTGTTTCATAATATTACCTTTAATAGCCCAACCACCAGAGGGCAAAAATGACTTGGTCAGGATTTTTATTTTTTTTTAAAGTAAAGACTGAAAGGGTTGTCGGATGCTTAATGGTGGTGACATTGAAGTCATGTGATCGTGGTGCAGTTCGTTTATAGCCAATGTTTAACTTTTGACTTCTGCCAATTGTAATTAGTCTTTAAAATTAATAAAGTTGGTGTTCATTTGTAAAGGTTATCATGATGAACAAAACATGTAAGCATCAAAAACGTCTCAGGTTACGTATGTAACCATGGTTCCCTGAGTAGGGAACGAGACACTGCGTCCTCTAGGGGTCGCTATGGGGAACGCCTCGTCGTGACCCGTGTCTGAAGCATACATTGAAAAAACACCAACTCGTTGGCCGGCGACAGCCATGACGTCACTACCGGTGCGACTATAGTATAAATAGGCGCCGGGAGGACACATCATTCACTTCTTCGTCTGAAGCTTGCGTCCGCAGCATGGCAAGAAACCTAGAGGACAGCCCATGGAGCGAGGCATCCAACTCCTCAGAGAGGATTAACGCTCGAAAGAAAGCACCATACTCATTACTGATGGTAAAAGTGGCGAGAGTTCTGAGGAAGTTCCCGGCGATACAATCATATCCTGAGAATTTAACACCGACTCTAATAGCTGACTGGATCCGCGAACAGCTGCGCTACCTGCGGGAAACCGTTCTGCCCTCTCTGCGGACACGAGCGACTTACGGCCAGCGGAACAAAAAGGTGAGCAGGAACTAACTCGCATATCTGTGACAGCATAGAAGATCTAAAGCAATCCAAGTCATCTTAAACAACAGTGAATATCCCGACCCTCCTCCCTGTCCTAGTGACATTGCAGCTATACAAACTTATTATGATAATAAATGCCTAAATCAGAGGCGTAATGAGGATCGTTCTTCCCACCCTGGTATTTGAACGTGCTGCCACCGAAGCCAACTATTTTCCCTAAAACAACGCATTTCACATATAAGGAGGTAGAGACTGTGTTAAATAACCTTCCTAATAACAAAGCAAGTGGTAATGATGGCGTGACATATGAGACTTTTAAAACCATGCAGTCATGTCAGATTTTAACAACTGTCTTTAATGTCTGTTTGGAAAATAAGAAAGTACCAGATTCATGGAAAGGAGCACTAATTCATCGTATTCCAAAAAAGACAACATCCCTGATGATCCATTGACATGGAGGGATATATCCCTCCTTCCTACCATCTATAAGGTGTTCATTAAATGCATACTGGCCAGAGTTCTTCCTTGGCTGATGGAGGCTGATATCTTATTCACCAAGCAAAAGGCATACATCAATAAGCAAGGTATGAATGAACATGTATTTTGCCTTAAAACAGGGATAGATGACTTTAAGCATGAGTCATGTAGACTGTATTCAGTCTTCTTAGACTTTAGAGATGCATTTGGAACTTTATCTCATGATGTCATGTTCAGATCACTGGAGGAAATACAGCTACCTCAACTGTTCATTGACATAGTGAAGGATGTATATAGAGGCTCCTTTATCGAAGTAATCTGTGGAGAACAGCTCACTCACCCAACACCACTTCAGATAGGCATTAAAACTGGCTGCCCTTGGAGTGCAATTAATTTTATAATTGCCATCAACCAATGGTTAAAGTGGATGTGTCAGTGTGCCCCCTCTGGTGTGATATGTCCTATCCCAGTACAGGGCTATGCAGATGATGTCTAGATTGCCTCCAGAGAAGAGAGCGTAATTAAAAACATGCTAGCCAGAACAGATTCTTTTCTGAAATGGTCAGGCCTGGAGATTAAGGACACAAAATGTGCTGTTCTGTATGAGAGGAGGAGTGGAGGGAACAGGTGGTACCGCTCAAAATCTGATAAATGTCCAGTTTTTACAGTAGCAACAAAACCTATACGTGTATATTCTCTTCACGAGACATACACTTATCTTGGACATAAAATTAATATTGCAGGAGAATGGAAAGAGCAAGCAGACATCATCTTGTCAGAGTTCACATGTAGGCTGGACCTGATTGATAAATGTCCACTGCCACTGATCATGATGTTGGAGGCTATTAGACAGGTGGCACTGTCTAAAGTACAACATCTATTCTCCAACGTTCATATCCAGCAGAAAGTGCTGAGCGAAATTAATAACAAAACAGTGAGCTTAGTGCGAAAGTGGTTTGAACTAAATACACATAGCACTCGTGACATTATTTTTCATCCCCAATGGGAAGGAGGACTGGGCGTACCAAACATGATATGGGTTTATACCAGCATGCAGATTTCCCACCTTCTGAACATGCTGCATAATGATGACAAAGATGTTAGGGAGCTGGCTCGATCCTCCCTGTTCCTGGACCTAAGGAGAAGCAAGGTGCCGTTAGCCAGGGAGTCAGAGCCCCACTTTCTTGGTTTCAAAAGAAAACCCAGCAGGAAACTTGATACCCACTCTGCTGGTTTTGGTGTCTGGTCAGACTGGCCGGACCTGAATGATCTCTGTGTAAGAACTGGAGTATCACTGGAGTGGGTCCGGTCTGACTCTGAGAGTGTGAGGGTCTCAGAGGATATCATCACTGACCCCCAGACTTATGTCAGAGAAACAGCCACATTCAGTGCATATAGCCACCCGCTAACATCCGCAGGTGCCCGGTGAACTCTCTTGGATTTACATCAGTATCACCAAAAACAACACTGGACCTTTCACTATCAGGTCCACTATTCTGTCGTGGCGTGCTATGTACATTCCCTTGTAAGCATGGCAGCCGTTCAGGATATGTGGCAATGTTTCAGTGATCTGTTCTGTGGTGTGATGCAGACAGTGAGGAACCTGAGTTGTAGGAAACCAGATAGAAAGGTTGAGTCTAGTAGGAAGAACTTGTAATCTGGCTTTTACTGTGAAAATGGCAATATCCTCACTAAGTGCAGTATTCTTGAGAAATGAGTGAGAAACAGAGTGATCAACAATACTGCACTCAGTGAGGACATTGCCATTTTCACAGTAAAAGCCAGATTACAAGTCCTTCCTACTAGACTCAACCTTTCTATCTGGTTTCCTACAACTCAGGTTCCTCACTGTCTGCATCACACTACAGAACAGATCACTGAAACATTGCCACATATCCTGAACGGCTGCCGTGCTTACAAGGGAATGTACATAGCACGCCACGACAGAATAGTGGACCTGATAGTGAAAGACATATCAAACCATTTACCACCTTTAGTAAGAATATACAAACATTCTTGTGTAAAATCATCTATGTTTCAGTATCTTTAATTCTGAAATCTTTTCATGCCTGTCTGCTAATACACCAGATGTTGTTGTGATTAATGAGGAGTGTAGAGAGGTGTTTGTTTTGGAGGTTGTATGCACCTTTGACTCTAGTATGGAGGAAACTTTCATGACTAAAGTCATTAAATATCAACCACTCCTAAATACCATTTCAGAGATAGGTTATAGAGGCCGATTACTTGTTTTTATATTTGGCAGCTCAGGACACACACACAGGCTGGTTGTAAGAGGGCTTCAACAACTTAGGATGCCCAAAAAGAGGGCTAAACGGCTAGCAAAGTACTGTGCTTTGTCCTCTATCATAGGCAGCCGTCATATATGGAAGAGACGCTGTTATTTATACCCATAACAACTGAGTGATATGCTTAATATTGTGAAGACCTGTTGCATGCCATTGGTCCATGATTTTGTACATGTATCTAACTGCATCTATAATATTTACGTCCTTGTAAGTTATTTCTTTTAAGTGGACTTAAATAAATTGTTAAAATGTGTGTGCGTAGATGTATCTGTTTTACACTCTTGATGTTTTAGAGTGTAACCCCTTCCTTGCTGTCCACTTTTTTACTGCATTGTAGTCGAATTATTGATTTGATTTTACATAGTTGCAGTGTTACAGTCACACCAGTTCATAGGTGTGTGTGTGTGTGTGTGTGTGTGTGTGTGTGTG
>NW_015540856.1:545939-550875 GCF_001515605.1 Sinocyclocheilus anshuiensis | reverse complement strand
TGTGTGTCTGTGTCTGTGTCTGTGTGTGTGTGTGTGTGTGTGTGTGTGTGTGTTCACTACTCATTGCTGTGTGTGTGTTTACTTGGATAGGTTAAATGCAGAGCACAAATTCCAAATTCCATCACATCACTAATATGTGACCCTGGACCACAAAACCAGTCATAAGGGTAAATTTCTCGAAATTGAGATTTATACATCATCTGAAAGCTGAATAAATAAGCTTTCAATTGATGTATGGTTTGTTAGGATAGGACAATATTTGGCTGAGATACAACTATTTGAAAATCTGGAATCTGAGGCTGCAAAAAAATCAAAATATTGAGAAAATCGCCTTTAAAGTTGCCCAAATGAAGTTCTTAGCAATGCATATTACTAATCAAAAATTAAGTTTGAAAAAATTTACAGTAGGAAATTTACAAAATATCTTCATGGAACATGATCTTTACTTAATATCCTAATTATTTTTGGCATAAAAGAAAAATCAATAATTTTGACCCATACAATGTATGTTTGGCTATTGCTACAAATATATCCCAGCGACTTGAATAACTGGTCAAGATTAAGTTGTATTCACCTACAAAGCATAAATCTGTCTTCAGAATTTAGAAAGAGTGCTTTTGCAGTTCATGTGTACGGAGAAACATACATTATGTACAATATGTACAACAGGACCTCAAGCTTGCTATGCATTAAGCCAATCACTTGTGTCTTGTTTATAGCCTAAAGCATGCAACCAACTAAATCACAAAGACAGATTTTGTTGCATATTTTAATACAGAATTTTTATAAAAGACCCTTCAATATTGGATGGCTTGTTTTGAGATGGTGGTCTTCTTTTCAGAGCTTTTCTGAAAATCGAAAGAGTTTTATTTGGGGCCCAACCTCACGCTTGCCTGCCAACAGTACAGGCAGTGCACTTGATTGATTTTATGAATGTCAAAATGAGCTATCGGGTGTTCTGAAAGCCTAAAGAGCAGAGACGAAAGAAATCAATAGCTCAAAGTAATTGCACTCGTAGATAGGTGAGTACTTTCAACACAAAAAAAGTTTTCGTACAATGAAAAGAGATGCAATCAACAATAAGTGAGCTTCATTTGTTGGCTGACAGATCTCACCATTTCATCTTTTCATTCTCCTGAATAGTCAAAACTGTATGGGCGTTTTTCTCTGACAGCTTTACTTAAAGAATATTGGTCTGTCATGAAGTTTTGTGATGCGCTCACATTTTTATACAAAGCTCAGTATTTCAACATTTTTCATTGAAAACCAAAAGCATTATCACACTGCTACACTGAAGTGTAGCAAGTCTCCGACCAACCAATTGAGCGTAAATGATCACATTTACATCTCTTTTAAATGATTTTATGTTTATGACTTGAAATTTCCCATTAAAAATAACAGCTTGAACTTAAAGGTTCATGATTATTTTGACAATATGGTTCAAATGGAAGTTTCTTACAGTTTTTATCAGTGATTTTTTGTTCACAGTTATATTGGCCTCAGATAGTTCAACATTGTAATTGGTAAATTGCAGCAATCCACTTTTATTGGCAAAAAGAACAAAATTGTTGAGTATAATGTACGGTGATGCAATGATATTTGCTACTTAAGCAGTTGTTGAACTCCATAATCTTTTTCGGGTAAAAAAAAGAAGTGTCATGGGCTATTCATTTTTATTTTTAATTATAATGTGCACTGAAACCGAGTGATAATACCAGAATGCATTCAGTTACCTTTTCAGATATTAAGTTTGTGATCCTGGGGTTTAAAACAATGCACTTTATGATTTGGCTTAGAATTTGTAATGATAATTGGCTTTTGGTAGCTATTTGTATCCACACATTTAGAATTGGGCTTAATATAATTAATAATTTGTAACCCCATTTGTTGGCTACTAATCGATTGTTTTATTTTCTTTTTAAACAGAAATTGAAAAGCATTGTTCCTTAATGATGGCAATAGCTTATAATTATCATCCCTGATTACAGTTTGCTCTGTGCATTTGACCAAAGTCAAATCCAACAATCTGAGCAAGAATGAGGTGAAAAAATCCGCTCTGAAACAACCATCGAATCATGATTGCACTCTTACCTTACACATTCAGTCCCAGTGGCATCACTTGTCTTAATCAATTATCCAATAGACAGTGTAACATTTGCCCAATATTTCATTCATGTGACTAGAAAACTTTACAGTGATCAAAATGGACAAATCTGATTTAAAGAGCAGCCATAATAAGAGTCCTGCGCCCTCACCAATATGCTTGATGAATTATGGATGGCTGTTTTGTAATAATTTTCCAATATCACTCTGCTCTTCTTAACCCTGTGTGGGGAGGACTATTTTTGCCTCCATAATGTTTCATCTCAAATGCTTCTCTCCATTGGCAGACATGCACTGAATGCCATTAACATTCAAAGGCAGAGGTTACAAATCCAGCGGGGATTTTCTGACAGTTTTTCCAATCTTACATCCACAAAGAATGGCACTGGCTGATGGATGGACGGATGGGTTAAATGTTCACATGAAAACATTGCTATCTATGTACATTATATCCAAAGAATCTAACCCGAATATTTATGGAAGCTGTCACAGTGGGCCATGCCAGCAGGAAGGGAGTTCTTGACAGCATGACACCCTCATGATGTTGGTGATATTCGTGGTCACATGATTTTTCACATGAGTTCACATGCTGCCAACATCTTTATAGCTCAAACCCTGCACAAGCAGCTCATTTAAACTGAGCCAAAGCCATGTTTATATAGCCTGTGACACATTGTACGACTTATGGGTATGACTACCAACAAACTGTAAACAATCAGCCTTTACAAATGAGTTCAAAGGCTTGCTGTACATTAGAAGTAATAGTGAAGAAAACAAATGGTGATGTGATTCTCCCTCACCATTTGATTATCAAGCGATAGATGCAAACATCAAAAAGTGGCCACATGTCATTATCAGCACCATCTTCACAATTAATTATCATTATCTTATTCTGACTAGCACAATGTTTTTAATACAATTACATGTATTCATTTAGTTGATGCTTTTCAGGGTAATGTAAACATGGTAAAAAACACAAGCAATAAATCATATGGAGTCAAATAACATTCACAATACTACAGACCACAAACATACTCAGTAAAAGTGTAAAACAATATAGTCAATCTTATTTTAAATGATATTAGAATGTGGCTTTAAAATTAATGAGATTATATGTTCATTGTGGAGCTTTGGATTTAGTCATTAATAGGCCAATAAGCCCTACTCTTTGAAAACAAAAAGCATTAAAGACATCGAAAGAAGCAGAAAAATGAACATTATATGTGGTGGCTGACTATATATATATATATATATTCTAGCGTTCTCAGACAAGAACGAGGCGTTGTTGATGGAAAGGGGTGTTTATTTGGGCTGTTGTCTGCCACAACCCACACCGTACACACCCCGACTTGAAAGAGAACCGCACTTGAACCAGTGAGTCACTCTTCTGACCCCCTTCTCTCAGTTTCTCCTTATACTTATACAAACACCAGGGGGTGGAGACACTTTCCATATTCACTTGAACATCCAATAACAGTTTCCAACACAATAATGAATAAAGTGCAACATTAACATTAAACACATTGTTATCTGCAACACAACATCATTCTGAACACTACCCCCCTCTTAGTGAAGTCCTCGACCCCGAGGACAAAGTCAGTAGGAACAGGTGGATCATCTGAGGGCCGTCCAAAGGCCAACTCTGCAGGGGTACTAATTTCCCTCTCCAACATGAGCAGGGCCAGTGAGGTATGAGATAGAGTCCTGAATAGCACAGCGACATACCATTAAGACCAGCGGCAGATGTGTGTCCCAATCGTGTTGATGAGTGGATGTTAACCCTTTAGGCGCCAGGGATTTTTGGAAAAATGCTGGATTTTGACATCAAGATTTCAAAAGCTTGTGGCTTGAAAGGGCTTAAAGATAGAGATCTACTGTAAATTAGAAAAATGTTGGGCATGACCGAAAGTGTATCTGGGGTGTAAATATACTCGTCTAATTTGCATATTATGACGTTATCAGGGAGCGGCCATCTTGAATTTCATAATATTCAGGAAATAGTAGATATTGAATTGATGTTTTAACTTATTTGCATGTTTGTTTTTTTGTCTTTTTATCCTCATTCCAGATGATCACAAAAGAGGAAACCAACAATAAAACAGGATAAAGTACTAAATTATTTCTATATTACTATACTATATAGTAGTAAAACGCATGTGAACAGTAGCCTACTTTTTGATCAGTTCATCAGTAATATTCAGGAAATAATAGATATTGAATGGATGTTTGAACTTATTTGCATGTTTGTTTTTTTTGTCTTTTTATCCTCATTCCAAATGATCAGGAAAAGAGGAAATCAACAGTAAAACAGGAGAAAGTAGTAAATTACTACTATATTACTGTGCCATAGTAAAATGCATGTACCTATTTTTTGATTAGTTGAACAGCTATCTGCACAATCAGGTATCTAGGTGACACAGTTTATAGTTATTGAGAGTATGGTACCTCTCATGGCATGGCACAGCGCACAGACCTACCCCACACTGACTGCACCGTGTACCGCGGCCACTCCCACCTCTTTGGGGCACTGGATCCAGAGCCGCTCTGACTGGATCCAAAGAGCTAGTGCTACTTCCAGCCCTATTTCTCCTACCCCTGCTGCCTCTACCTCTAGCAACAGCTCTCCTATGGACACTACGACCACGTCCACCCCTGCCACCCCCATCCCCGTTGGGCAAAGGGTCGAAATAATCGCTTGTTTGTACTTCGTGAACACTCTCGCCTTGCACGGCGGCACCATTGCGCTGCAAATATGTACCGGGAGAAGCGCGATTATTAGACGACCGATCGTCATTTCCAAAAGGCAAATATTCCCCTTCAGAGTCAGAATCGG
>NW_015540856.1:536593-545722 GCF_001515605.1 Sinocyclocheilus anshuiensis | reverse complement strand
CTCTGAACTGAACTGCTTCCGCATCAATGACACGAAAGCTCACTTGCTCTGCTCTTTCCTCAAACACTTTGAATAGAAAGGTGACGTTATTTTGGTCTAGAATCGAAGTACTACATGTCTGCCATCTAGTGGTAGGGAATACAAATGAGATATTACACCATATTAGGAACTACAGTCTATTTTATTAAGTATGACGTCTTGTCACAATTTTGCGACTTTGGCGCTTAGAGGGTTAAGATGGACAACTACTCAGCTAGCATGCTGTTGATTCGCTCCATGAGCCCATCACTTTGAAGGTGGAGTGGGGTGGTGCGGGTCTTGTTGATTCCCAAATGCCCACACATAGAAGAGAATACCCTGAACTCGAAGTTTCTGCCTTGATCACTATGGATACTCTGGGGAATCCCAAACCTAATAAACATGCCCTCCACCAAGGCATTGGCAACTGTCTCAGCCTCCTGGTCAGCCAGTGCAAAGGCCTCAGGCCATTTCGTAAAGCAATCCATAGCGGTCAAAACAAATCGATTTCCCAACATGGTGCGAGGAAATGGCCCCATAACGTTCACCCCCACCCACTGCATCGGCTCCCCCACCAGAAACTGCTGCAGCTGGGCCCTAGACTGACCTTGCGGCCTCTACATCCCTGCGACCTCCACATCACCCCTCAGCCATCCCCATTAGAAGGCCTGATGCAGACGTTGAAGTGTTTTTGTCACCCCAAAATGGTCAGACCCAGCAGAGCTCTCGTAGCTCCCTGCAGACCAATTCTGGCCCATCGCTTCCATCTACCTTCCGGCTAAGCTTCAGCTCTCTGGCTTCTCTGCGCTCACAGTACTTGCATTCCTGCATACTACATGGCTGTCTCGACAGGGTGTCTGCATTGTCATGACGTTCCCCTATACGATGCATTACAGTGAACTCATAACTCTGCAATTCCTCAAGCCAATGAGCCACATGGCCCTCTGAATCCTTGAATGTCATCAGCCACTGCAAGGAGGCATGGTTGGAGCATATGGTGAAATGCTGACCGCACAAGTAGTACTTGAAATGTCTGATGGCGGAGATTGCGGCCAACAGCTCTTGCCGTGTAACACAATACCTCTTTTCTGCCTTGCTGAGCACTTTGCTGTAATTGGCCACTACTCTCCATCTGGCCATATTTGGGACAAGACCGCACCTATTCCATCCCCACTTGAGTCAGTGTCCAGAATGAAGGGCAGTTGGGGGTCAGGCGGTGCCAGAATGGACGCATGCACCAGGGTTTGTTTTAGAGCAGGGTTCTTCAAATCCAGATTTGAGGATCCCTGTTTTAGAGTATCAAAAGCATTTTGACAGCCCTCTGACTAGACAAAGCACTGATCCTTCTGCAGGAGCTTGTATAAGGTAGCGGCAATACAGGAAAAACCCCGTACAAACTTCCAGTATTAGGATGCCAAACCTAGAAAGCTTTTTAACTCTCTTTGACTTGCCGGAACAGCCCACTCCCGTACAGCTCTCACCTTCTCCTTCGCCATGTCAATCCCCTCACTACATATACGGTGCCCCAAGAAGGTCACCTCCCTGCTCAACAGGCGATCTGATTTTCTTCAGCACTGCTCTCAAGGCTGTGATAGCTGAATGGAATGAGCTTCCATGTGCAAGTATGTCATCCAAAAATACCACACACTGCTGTCGCAGAATGCCTTCCAGTACCCTCTCCATTAAGTGTTCAAATGTGGCTGGCACGTTGCAAAGACCAAAACAGAGGTCTTTAAATTGCCACAGACCTCTACCTGCGCAGAAAGCGGTCTTGGGTAGAGCTTATGGTATCAGCGGCACTTGTCAGTACCCACTCCTCAAGTCCAGTGATGAAAACAAGCGAGCACAAGCCACAAGGTCCAAACATTCATCTACACATGGGAGAGGGTACGAGTCTTTCGATGTCACTGCGTTGAGCCTCCTGTAATCAATGCAAAAGCACCACCCCCCCCGCCTTCTTCAGGACCATAACTTTTGGAGATGCCCAGGGGCTCTCAGAAGGTTCTATTATACTGGCTTGCTGCATCTTCAACAATGCCTGCTCTGCAGCCTCCTACTGTCCTAAGGGCATGCATCTTGGCCGCTGATCTATGGGCTAGTGATGTCCGGTTCATGAACTAATCGTTCTTTTGAACCGGTTCTTTTTAGTGAACCGGTCGAACCGGTTCACCAAATTGGACTGAATTGTTCAAAACAGTTCTCATCTCGAGTCAGCACTGATCCACAATTTTCTAAAGTTTCTCACTTTCAGACATGCCTTACAGTCCCTACGACTCGAAATAAACCAATATCCCAGAGTATATATTTCTCCTTTAACTCCAACAGCACTAAAACATGCTGTGCAGACTGAGAGAACCGATGAGCACGAGCAGCTGATATACTGAGCATGCGTGTACTACCAAACAAACGGTACTGCTACAGCGGTTCTCGAGTCAATAGTTCTCGAATCACCACTACACTGAACCGAGAACCATTTCTTTTGGACACGTGCGACATTTCAGACACGTTCGACATACTGAGAACCGTTTCTTTCGGACACGTTCGACATACTGAGAACCGTTTCTTTCAGACACGTTTGACATACTGAGAACCGATGAGCTGGAGATACTGAGCATGCGTGTAGTACCGAACGGTACAGCGGTTCTCGAGTCAACAGTTCTCAAATCACCAGTACACTGAACCGAGAACCGTTTCTTTCGGACACGTGCGACATTTCGGACACATTTGACATACTGAGAACCGTTTATTTCGGACACGTTCGACATACTGAGAACTGTTTCTTTCGGACACGTTCAACATACTGAGAACCGATGAGCTGGAGATACTGAGCGTGCGTGAAGCTAAAACTGATGCTGTGCTGATATTAATATATTATGAGCGCGAGTGAACCGAGGACTTGAATGAGGGGGTGAATATGACGAAATGAAGTTTATTTAATAACAGATAAAGCTTAATGGAAAGTGCAAATGCAACTAAATTAAACAACATTTTAACATGATGAACATGCAAAACTGTTAAGTCAAAACATGTAAATGAATTTTACTATTTACTATTGTGTATGCACGTTATATTTTAAGCTTTATGAGCTGGATTTCTGTATGGTTTAGGTTCTGTTACGGTTTCTGTAAAAAGTTGATAGAGACTTCACTTTCTTTATTTTCATATCTGACATCCGCGTTTCGTTTACACATCAGTGCCAGTATTGGGTGCTTTTGCAAAACGTAAATGTAAGAAACTTATCCAAGATGATGATGACAATGGTTATTACTATTTATCTTAAGTTATGATTACAAATTACTTTATTTGAATGTGTTTAAATGTATTTTCATTTGCCAGGATGATATAATTGGTGTCATTACGTGATGACGTAAAAGAACTGGTGAACCGTTTTTTTTTAACCGGTTCATTGAAATGAACTGTCCGAAAGAACCGGTTTGTGGAAAAGAACCGGACTTCCCATCACTAGTATGGGCACTGCATCCCCCGTGTTGATATCGTGTTGCATCAGAGAAGTCTGACCCAGGTCCCCTTCATCACAGGCAAAACTTCACTAATAGCTCTCACAACTGTTCTTGTTGCTGTGTGTCCAAGTCACCGGAGCTCTACTGCATTATCTCCTGCAGCTCCCCCATTATTTCCCCCTCTCTCCCAGAAGCATACCCAGGCCATGGGCACACTGCACAGTAGCAGGGGCTTTTGCTGGGATACATTGCTGGGGTGGCACTGTGCAGCTTGAGTCATCCCTGTCATCTAAGTGACATGCCCAGGACCCAACCGCCATTCCATCTGTGTGATGAGCTCCTGGTGGCCTCATTTTCACCACCTGAACATTGCAGAAACTCATAGTGGCCATGCACAGGTCCAATTGACAGCCACGGTTTCTCAAAAAGTCCAAAACCAGCATACATCTTGCACAATAGCTATCCACACTGGATGCTGCATGTTCATGCCCCCCACAGTCAGTGTCAACAGCTAACAGTGTCAACTCCATGGCCTCAGCCAAATCACGTGGTTGTGCGAGCTGTGTATGTAGGTATGCGCAGCTCTGCTGGGGACAGGGCTCTGATGAACTGATCACGAGCCAGTTTGCTCTACACTGATGGAGGAATATGTGCATAAGCTCGCCTTGCTAGGGATTCAGTATCGTTGGCCAGAGTCAGCAGTGGCTCACATGGGATTCTCTGACGGCTGTGTAACTCAGATCAGAGAAGCTCAGATCGGAAACATCTTAATGCACCAACCAATGCACCATAATCAGCCCTCTCACTAGTGTCAAGCAGCAATAAAAATGAAAGTGCATCATTTGTCAGGCAAAGAGTGAGCTGAAGGGCTTCCTGTTCCTCTGACCAAGCATAAGCATGAGCGAATAACTTAAATTGGGCATGAAAAGCCTCCCAGTCTGATATGCCGGAGTATTTTTATGTTTTTATTCCAACCTGTTTATTCAGTTCATTTGCACCGCCATTACGGCTTACCTTTTGTCCCATCACGTCAGGCAAGATCGGCTCCCTTACGCCACGTACGCCTGACCTCATGGTGGTCGGCAGCGGTGGGTAAAGCCTTGTTTATACTTTTGCCTGGCTGCGCAGCGTGAGCCACCGCTGACTGCGCACGGGCCTCTTCAAACAGACAAAGGCATTTATACTTGTCACGCTCGCCATTTTACTATAGTTTGAAACGACAGGGGGTGACTCGGAGTAATTGACCTCTAAATCTATCAGGAACCAGCGGTGAGAAGTAGCAGCAAACTTGGTGTCTTGCGTAGAGTTGATGGAATGAATTAATTTATTTATGTATAAACTTATTAGGCTGTGAGTTTGGAGGGCACATGTGCAAATGTTAGTTTTTAGTACACTTCACCATACCCACACTACAAAAGTATCAAATAATCATGTAAAACCCCATAAAGCTTGATATTATTTGTGTCATTAGAACAAAATACTGTATGAATATAATAAAATTAATAAAACTAAATTGAACAACAATAAAATATTTTTTTTCTAATTTCATTAATTATTTTCATTTCATTAACAATTCCATTAATCAGGGACATTTACTTTCAGTAAAAAAGCTAATTTCTGCAATTTTAGGCTCATTTTGTAAATGTAATTTATAGACAAGCGCAAACTGGGTGCTTAATGCAAATGTAATTGGTCACATTTACAAAATCAGGCGATTATGTTTGCCCATCTATGCAAATGTATCTTTATGTATAGAGACGAAAGAAGGAGGTTAATCACCGTCTGTTACCATCAGTTTAGAGTAGTAATCGTGTATATTTGCGAAGACTGATTGGTACACCACAGTAAAAAAAAAAAAAACCCGGACAACCTAAGTTCAAAAAAAAAAGAAAGAAAAAAACTTGTTGTCCCTCAAAGCATCAAAAAGCAGCTGACGTAGTTTGAACTTCACATCAAGCTTCTTCCGATCCATAAAAATGCTGGTAAAGACATGCCTGTTCGGCCAGAGTTGCCCTGAAGTCGTGCATCTTCGGAAGTGGAGCCAAACGCAAAGTTACAAAAAATGCTGTGAACACCTTCACGCGAAATGGGGTCTCGTGCACTCAACGCTCATGGTCTCCCACTCCACGATGGCCCTGTCTCAAATTGCACCCTAAATCCTCGCGGTCTTCCTCTGAGTCCACACTTTCGTGGCGTAATACTGCTTTGACTGTCGGGTGGAAGTCTGCTGCAGAAGTGCGCATCAAGTGTGCATAGCGGCCGCAAAGGGGGAGCTCGCGAGCACCCTTCTGAAAGCTAAAATTACGGATGGTACACCTTACTATCTCGTGGACTTAATGGACACGTGTACGCGACAGCCATTGTAAGTCTGCAAGACTGCAAGTGCACATGAAGTGTGCCATTTGGGACAGGACCGATGGCATAATTTTTGCCGTGCGCACCTTTGCACTCGTGCAGACACAGAAAGTCCCTTTCTAGGAAAGTCTGTTCACTCAGCAGCCATATTTGCAAGCCTCCGGGCAGCTCTTCCAAGACCAAGTCCTATCTAAATGAATGGGGGAATCCTGAAATTTTCAAAATGGGGGGCGTTTTTGATGGAAAGGGGTGTTTATTTGGGCTGTTGTTGGCCACAACCCACACCGTACACACCCCGACTTGAAACAGAACCGCACTTAAACCAGAGAGGCACTCTTCTGACCCCCTTCTCTCAGTTTCCCCTTACACAAACACCAGGGGGTGGAGCCTTTTTCCATATGCACTTGAACATCCAATAACAGTTTCCAACACAAAAATGAATAAAGTGCAACATTAACATTAAAAAACACATTATTATCCACAACAACATTCTGAACAGGTTACACTATTAAACATTGAATCTATCATATCAGTCAAATACTATATTTCTGTGTTGGCATGGGTTCAGAATGGATTACCAGTGTACTGCTTGCTGAATACTATGCAGCACATTGTAGTATTGTGTATTATTATCACTGCCTATAAGCGTTTGTTTAAAAGGTTTGCTATAAAAAATTGAATGTATCAGATACGTTGTTGTCACATGATCACTTTCATTGCAAGCTTCATTTAGTGAGTGGCATCTAGTTCTCATCTGAGAAATAAGAACAGTTATATTATGTTTTAACCCAGTTTTGATGGTAAATGACCAATACAACTATTTTTAAAAATTGTATGTTTCTTTTCAGGTCAAGTTGAGTGCATTACATTACATTGAAATATAGTATTCCTCACAGCGGTTATGTTCAGGATAGCTTACATTTACTGAACAGTATACACTGTATAATGCATACTATTTTTAGTAACTGAAAGATTTGGCCTTATGCAGTGAGAAACATCTCAAAAGATGTTAAATGACCTCCTCACCTTGCCATCCAGTTATCAGTGTGTGTACTGGACCTTCTGGCAAATATCTGCATTTCATTCATATAGAAGAGCAATATTATGGCCCTGACAGATTGTTTCTTTTCATCCAGCTTCTCCATTAGTGAGCCAAGTGTAGGTTCCTCATCTTTATATTATAACAAATACTTAATTTACTCTTGCATTACTGACAAACTATTTTCCTGTTTGACACTGTAAAGCTGCTTTGACACAACCAGTATTGTATAAAGCGCTATACAAATAAAGGTGACTTACTCATACACTGACTATAATAATCTTAGAGTTTACCTTTGAGTCAAATTTACTAAGGTGATTTTCACTCTAAAGATAATGGTAACCTGCAATTGTCATCTTAAAGAGACATTTTTACCTGATTTAATCAATAAAAATAGTTTTGTTTGAATTAATATGTTTTGGTATGAATTAATGTATATAGTTTGATTCAGTGATGCTATATATACAGAGTTCTGGCATGAAACTCTAGATGGCACAGTCCGATAGGTCTAACTCAATCTGACCTAATGACATCATTATCACATGGCACAGCTGATTGGTTCTCTCCTGTATTGGTAGCCAATGAGCTCGTTGCTCAACATTCAAATATATGACTAGTGCTTGCCGTAGCAGTTGCAGCTTGCTTCAGAACAGCGAAATCAACATCTAAGATAAGTGAATGCTCTTCTAATCCATATCGCTGTGTGTATTGCGTGGTCTGCCTAATTTAATTAAAAAATTAGCAACCATAATCAAGTTTAAACTAAGTGTCATGTTAGCAGTTTGCATTGTATGCAGGAGTGAATATTAAGCATATTAGCAGAAGCATTTAGCATCTGTGTTTATACAGCTGGATCAAAACGCAGTTTAGAGCATATGTAATCGCTCTCTGAGGACACCGATAGTAATGGACATGAAACAGGTTAAATTAAATAAGCATTCTTGTGTATGCATTTCAACGGGGTTTGCCATATACATCTGCGATTTTATCCCAGTGTTCATGTTCGTTATTTCTAAGGTCGATGTTTTCATTGTGATGAGTGTGTAGTTGATTTCAGCTGCACGCAGCGTCTGAAGTATGCGCTTATCGCAGTCATATCAATGACAGTGTTGTGGGAGACGCTGAAGATCACTATCTACAGCTGTAACAGTTAGTTCCGAGTGAAATGCATTATGGGTAGTGTAGTTTGGAGAAATGTGTTCGTGCGATGTGTGCTCTCGCTGTGCTGTGTAATTCAGAAAACGGAGAAAGAACTTTTAAATTCTGCTTTTATTTCAGTTCATTCAGATCAGTCCACCAAGGGATTTTTTTGCACTGTAACTTTGACAACTTTTATCTGCACAAGAGAGTAAAATAGCATGCATCGGATAACTTTGCCCATCTCATCATTGCACGAACATTAATTAACAAGCTGTTACGCTGCCGCTGGGACTGATGAAGTGGAGAAAGTAACAGCAGTTATCAAATGACTAAATTATGATATTTGCTCAGGTGGGTGCTGGGGTCTTATCTATCGGATTGCAACATATATCCATTCTGTTAATTAAATATTACACATAGTGCGCATCTAATTAGAGTTAAGCTAGTCGGCGTGGTAGCC
This sequence comes from Sinocyclocheilus anshuiensis, assembly GCF_001515605.1. NCBI lineage: Eukaryota > Metazoa > Chordata > Actinopteri > Cypriniformes > Cyprinidae > Sinocyclocheilus > Sinocyclocheilus anshuiensis. The sequence continues at coordinate 537,249 of NW_015540856.1, read as the reverse complement.
CAGGCTCACATAGTCATAGCCCACTATTGTTAAGCGGGTCGGCGTGGTAGCCAAGGTTCACATAGCCATAGGCCACTAGCGTTAAGCCGGTCGGTTGTTAGGGGGGTGTTTTGTTCTTGTTTTTGCTTGTATTGTCCCTTCTATGTCTCCTGCTTTGTGGGCGGTTATTTCATGTATGTTATATTTGCAGCAGCAATATTTCTTGCATGCTCATAGTAAGAATGTTGTGTATGTATTGGCAGTAGCAAGTCTCTGTACTTGCTCTGCCGCAGCAGCAGCAGCAGCGTAGCAGATCTATTCCGCCAAGACCAAATACATTAACATTGTCATGTACATTACCATGTAAATCTTTTGAGAATATATATATATATATATATATATATATATATATATATATATATTGACATTTCTGTTTTTACATTACATTTCATATTATGTTAACATTTTTAGGTTACCATATATGTCGACAACAGTATTTGGTAACACATTGTTTTAGGGTGACAAAATTACAAAATTACAAGTACAAGAAACTAACCCTAAATCAAATCATAATCTTAGCCCAATACTGAAATAATAGACAGTTAAGACAGTTAGACAGACAGACAGACAGACAGACAGACAGATAGACAGATAGACAGATAGATAGATAGATAGAT
>NW_015540856.1:527476-535774 GCF_001515605.1 Sinocyclocheilus anshuiensis | reverse complement strand
ATATATATATATATATATATATATATATATATATATATATATATATATATATTGACATTTCTGTTTTTACATTACATTTCATATTATGTTAACATTTTTAGGTTACCATATATGTCGACAACAGTATTTGGTAACACATTGTTTTAGGGTGACAAAATTACAAAATTACAAGTACAAGAAACTAACCCTAAATCAAATCATAATCTTAGCCCAATACTGAAATAAATAAACAGATAGACAGTTAGACAGACAGACAGACAGACAGACAGATAGACAGATAGACAGATAGATAGATAGATAGATAGATAGAACACACTGGATTAAACATTAAATTTTATAAGCAGAAAAACTTGTACTCCAATAATCTTTGTTTATTTACAACTTTAAAAAAAATACATTTTAGTGTATAATCGGTGCATGTAATTAATATTATTCAGTACTTATTTGTGTAGTTACATTGTAATAACATCACCTTATTTACCCAGTATTTAGTGCATGACTAAGCAAAGCCTCTGTCTGTTGACGTCAAGCTAATCAGTCAAGTGAAATCAAACCAAATGACATACATCCGCTGGCACATAGAGCCAAATACAATTCTCAGAGTGCTCTAAGGAAGAGCATAAAATTAGGACACACTGAGAGCATCCTCTCTTAAAGCAGTGCTTGACTAAGCCTAGTCAAAGGAAGCTTGAGTCCTCAATGAAAGGCAGCAGTAATCTTCCTCCTCTTCCACTGAACATGACGCCAAACAGCGATGACTGAACGGCTCATCCCCAACCGCTGTCCTGTCACATGCCTGCAGAGCCGATAACTCATGCAAATCCCTGTGTTTCTGACACGCATGATTATCGTGCTCTCAGGTGAGTGGTCCGGCAAGATGAATGACCGCGTGTTGTGCCAGTAGGTGAGCGCAGGTATTAATCATTTGTCTACTTGATATGCCACACTCTCATACAGCCTTGTACCAAAGTCAAAATTTATGTTTAATTGGCCGAGCTATTCAGATATAGATCATGTTTTGATATGGATTATGATGGGGAAGGCGCTCTCACACAGAATGAATGAATGGATGAACGTCACACATAGAAATCATGTTCGGAATTACTGATGTGGCCTTCATGCCTAATAAACATCAGCCATTTCTCCATCACCCATTCACCGCCAATACTGACACAGTGTCATTGAGTGACTATGAGAATTCAGCAATATTTGAGTAAGTGAGACACTGAATTATTCAATTAGATTCATCTGAACCACCAAAATAAATAAATGTATTAGCGTTGACCATTTTAATGTAGTTCTAAAGTTTAAGTGATAGTTAAATACAGCTAAATATGGCACTCCCAAATTCACATAGTTCCCTGGAACTTCTCAAATTTTTGATGAAATCCATGTACTGTAGCATGTACAAAATACTGAATAAATAAGTTGCTTACTCAGTGACAATAATTGGATGCACTAGATGAATAGCTGTGGTTGCTAAGTTGTTTTGGTAAAAAAAACATCTATGGTAACAACCAACACACATTTGCTATATCTTTGCTTTCCTTATAAAATGATCAATCGCTAAGAAGTGACTCCTTCAGAAGGATTAAGGGATTTGCTTTTGTGTTTCTGCCATTCAAAAACTCAGTTTATTATTTTTTTCTCAAATGGTTTGGTTTAAACCTTAACCAAAATGCTATTTAGTCAAAGTGCACTCTGTCTCAGTTCTAGACTACAGTACAGTGCTGGATTGAGTTACGTCATGCAATGTAAAAGTGTCTTTGAAACAGCTGAAAGAAACGGTGACTGTTTCTCATTTGCAGTTTCTTATAAATATCATGATCAACCAGTTATACTGATGTTATTTCAGAGATTGTTTGTTGACACATGATTAAGATGAACTAAAAGTATGAAACGCAAATGTGTTACTCGGAATATATGAGCTGGGATAGGGAATGCTCATCTGATATTTAATGAGGGGAAAATTGTCTAAACAAATATGGGTACTACATATGAAACCACTTTCTTATGAAGGCACGGCTATGCGTTCATCCTGAATACAGCTCATTTACAGTCATCTCAAGGTGACAGAAGTTTCCCAGCAGTGCACAGATATCTCTACAACTCTCTTAACAATGAAGGTTTCAAATAGTCCAGCCTTCGTACAGTAAGTCCAACCCAGAACCATATGGACTGTTGTGCCATGCCATTTCACACAACAAACCAAGCCCACAGAACCTTCTAGAGAACAAGCCCAACAGCTCGTGACCTGAGAGACTTGTTTACCTCTCACAACATCCACATTAGCATGGACTCTTTGAGCAGCATGCCAACACAAAGTATACGGCTACTTGCTGTACAACACTTATGTAGTAGTGCCTGATACAGAACAAATGACTGTGCATTAGGAAAAATGAGTTGAAAAGTGTGGTAGGATCACAGAAAACCAAACTATAGATGCAGGATTAATCTTCTGAACAACTGAATTTCACTCATTCAATATGCTCATTTAATCTCCCCACCATACTTTCACTGTAACAAAAAATATTTTTAGTCTTTTTGTCTTGTTTTGCATTTACTTGAAAAGCAAAATGACTTAAGATATTAAGTCTTGTTATTTATCAATAACACTATTTTAAAAAATTCAAAAAGAAGAGTTTATGCTTAAAACAAGAAAAAAATGTCTGCCAACGGGGTGGGAAAAATAAACTTTATTCAAAGGGGGAAAATTAATATTTTTCTTAGTCTACTGGCAGATTTTTCTCTTTTTTTTTAAGCATACACATTTAATTTTGATAAATTAGTCAGAAAACAATAATTATTATCTTTATTTTCCTTCTCAAGTAAATGCATCTTGATTTAAAAATGTCTATTTGTACTGGAAAACAAGAAAAAATACTGAGCAATTATTTTTATTACACTGTAAAAATGTTTTGTCCAGTGAAAAATGTTCATCTAAATTTTATAGTAACTAATTTATTAAAAGTAACATTATTTGATATGACTAAATCAACCGGATTACAGTAGGTCACTGTCACAAAGCTCATTTCTAAGGTTCAGGGTAACAGCTGCACTGTAACTACTAATAAAACACACGCTGTACAAGCTCAACTCGTCAATCAGAGCAATGTCTGCAAAGCGATCCAGCCAGAAATAAAATCACGAGTGACCCACCAGTCTTGAAATGTTGTCTTCTCTCAAACTTTCCAATCGCTGCTGATTGTATTTTCCAGCGTCCTTCCTTTTGCGCACTTGTTCTCCTGTTCACTCGCGCTGGAAAGTTCCTCTCGCCTCCCGTATGCTAATCATTCTTCACGAGTGTAGGGAAGACAGAGGAAGAGGAGAGACGCGGAGACAGCCGAAGAAGGGAGAGAGCAGATAACGGTGGAAGGCAGGCAACCAATTGGCCTGGAGCTCTGAGAGAGAGAGAGAGAGAGAGCAAGGAATGGGGAAGCACCAATGAGGCGGAGCAAAAAGGATGCGAGGACGCGGCCGCCACAGAGAAAGAAAGAAAAAGAAAAGAAAAAAAAAACGCTGTACGTGAGTCAGAGCCGAAATGTGAAGCGCTTACCCTCAGCGTGATGCCTGCATCCTCAGCTTAGCGCCCAGACCTCCACCCATCCGCCAAGACAATAAAGCATTGGGTCTCCTGGTGCCACGGAACACGCGCATCTGTGTGTGGCGTGTTCGCATGTGTAGATGCAGACTGTCTGCTCGCAGCATCACTGCCTCCCATAGACCTCGCGGTCTGTGTGTGTGTGTGTGTGTGTGTGTGTGTTCGTGCTTTATTTGGGCTAGTTTCAGGGAATCTCATGCATACGTCCATCATTTGCATGCAGAAGAGAGAGGGACTCATTAATGTCGTCCTCACTCAGAGTCAGGGCTGTGAGCGCTGGCAGAGCACCAGCAGCGTGGAGAGGTAAGATAACTGGCTTAAGATTCAGCCAGCTCACACACACACCACCAGCCAACTTCCCCTGCCACGGCAGAGATCTGTCTCCTCCCAGACAGAAGCGATGCTATCCATATATCTGCTCCACACACATCCACACAGTCCATGTGTTGGGCTGGTAAGTGATATCCCAGCTGTTTTATGAATGTTTTGATAACGTTCCCGTTAAGTTATGGAAACATTCTCTCTGAAAGTTCAAAATGTCCAATTTTTTAAAATGTTTTTAAACGTTTTGTAGCAAAAACATTAATGTAAAGATCTTTATAATTTTGCTAATATTATGGGAATGTTATTTTCTAATGTTCTCTGAACGTTTTATAACAAGTAGCTAGTAGTAATATTTAAAAAAAAACGTTGATGAATATCCAAATAAGAATGATTCAGAAAAAAAAGTTCCTTAAATGGTGTTAAATAATGTTTTTGAGCTAACGATTTGGGAACGTAATGCAGATAACGTACTCGGTTACAAACGTAACCTCGGTTCCCTGAGATACGGGAACGAGTACTGCGTCTTTGCTAGACGCTATGGGAAAAAGTCATTTTTTTCCTGAACTGAAGCCTTTTTCAATCACGCAGTGAAACAGCACGGTCATTGGTTCGTGCAGTATGTTTTAAAAAACGAACCAATGACTCGGCAGTGGTGCTGCACAAACCTATGGCAGCGAAGCCCGCCAAAGCCCGCCAGAATGGGCGGAGTCATCTGGCTATATAAGCGGCCGCCTCGCCATAGGATTCAGGTTACTTCGACTGAAGCGACGACTGAGTCGTGCAGCTGCATAGCATCGTTAGCAATGCAGTACTCATTCTCGTATCTCAGGGAACCGAGGTTACGTTTGTAACCGAGTACGTTCCCTTTCGATAATACACTCGTACTGCGTCTTTGCTAGATGCTATGGGAACAGTACAATCACGCCGTGCAATGGCAGAGGAACGATAATGATAATTCTGGTCTTAAGCAACTCAGGTCCCAAGAGAACAAGAACAATAAATTCCTCCAGGCTTAACAGGCTAAGCCTCATGAAGGCCTCACCCAGCCGAGTGATCGTTCCAGAAGACTCAGCATCAGCACCCATGGGGGCCGAGAGCGCACAAGTAAGCTCTCTGAAAGGTCTGGGCATATTACATCCAAACTGCTCTCAGAGCGAACTGCGCGCCATTTAAGCAGAAAGAACCCTAGCCTGCAAGGCAGGGACATCCAGGTTATAGAAACAAGCAAGAGTGGATGGCGAGGCCCAGCCGGCCGCCGCACAAATTTCTGCAATGGTCACGCCGCTAGACCACGCCCATGAAGAGGCGAATGCCTCTAGTTGAGTGGACTCGTACTCCAACTGGGCATTGTAGGCCAAGAGAAGAGTAGGCTAGCAAAATAGCGTCGATTATCCATTTAGAAAGTCTCTGCTTCGACCGGGTGTCCTTTAGCGCGACCACCGAAGCAAACAAAAAGCTGTTCCGACTGCCTAAATTTGGCGGAACGCTCGATGTAGACCTTCAGAGCCCTTACTGGGCAGAGTAAATTCAACTCCTGGTCCTCCTCCGAGGGAGGAAGCACAGAGAGGTTGATAACCTGTGCTCTGAACGGAGTCGAGAGCACCTCAGGTACAAAACCATGCCTTGGTTTCAGGACGACCTTGGAGTCGCCAGGCCCGAATTCCAGGCAATTAGGGCTTATAGAAAGTGCCTGCAAGTCCCCCACTCGCTTGACCGATGCTAGCACTAGTAGCAGAGTGGTTTTAAACGACAGGGACTGAAGGTTGATGGACTGTAGCGGCTCAAAGGGAGGGCCCTTCAAGGCCCTCAGAACAGTGGGCAGGTCCCACGTAGGGACAGTGAGAGGCCGGGGCGGATTTAGCCTTCTGGCTCCTCTCAGAAAACGAACAACAAGGTTGTTCCTGTCGACCGATTGACCCGCTATAGGGGCGTGAGAAGCCGCTATTGCCGCCACATAGACCTTGAGCATGGACGGGGAGAGACCCTTGTCCAACAGCTCCTGCAGGAAGGACAGTATCATCAATATGTCGCAAGTGAGCGGTTCCTCGCCGCGGTTTGAGCACCAGGCAGAGAACACTGACCATTCAAGGGCATAGAGGCGTCTTGTCGTCAAAGCTCTAGCCTGAGAAATGGTGTTCAATACACACTCTGGGAGACTAATAGGCTCCCATCGAGTGGCCACAGGTGCAAGGCCCACAGCTCTTGCCTGGGGTGCTATATCGTCCTGTTCGCCTTGGAGAGGAGAACCCGCCTCAGGGGAATAGGCCACGGGGATGCTATTAGCAGCTGTGACGGCTCTGTCAACAAATGCTGGTTTCCCCAGAGCGGAGCCACCAGGAGCACTTTGCGTTTCTGTTCCCTGATCTTCCTGATTACCTGTGGAATCAGGGCAACCGGGGGAAAAGCGTAGAGAATGAGTTTGGGCCAGTCGTGGGCCAACGCATCCTTGCCCTTGGAATTGGGCAGTGAGAATTGTCTTCTGAGGCAAAGAGGTCTACTTCTGCCCTGCCGAAGACTTCCCAAATTTTTTTAACTGTCTGTGGATGAAGCATCCACTCCTCTGAGGGGACCTTGCTTTGTGACAACATATCCGGTCCTCGGTTCAATATGCCCGGAACATGTGCTGCTCTCAGCGAACGTAAGTTTAGCTGGGCCCATTCTAAGAGGCGCTCTACTAGTACAAGGAGCTGCTTCGAGGATAGTCCCCCGTTGTGATTTATGTAGGACACCACCGTCATGTTGTCCGAACGGACCAAGACATGATGTCCTTTGAGGTCTGTTAGGAAGGTTTGACAGGCCCGCCATACCGCCAACATTTCGAGGCAGTTGATGTGCAGACTGCTTCCCGCTATCGACCAGTGGCCGAGCGTCGGTTTCCCTTCGCACAGAGCTCCCTAACCCATGTTGGAAGCATCTGTCAAAATCACCTTCCTCTTCTAGACCATTCCCAGGGGAACCTCCTGTTCCATCCATTGAGTGTTCATCCCGGGGGTCAGGGCCGTTACACAGGCCTGATCTACCCTGATAATCAGGCGTCCATGACGCCACACGTAGGATGGAATCCGCGGTTTCAGCCAGTGCTGGAGGGGGCGCATTCGCAGCAGGACCGACTGTAGCACTGGAGATGCTGCAGCCATTAGGCCTAGCATTTTCTGAAACCTCTTGAGGGGGTGCGAGGCACCAGCCTTGAAGGAGGCGGCGAGCCTCTGTATGATCAGGGCGCGTTCCTTTGAGCCGAGTCGAACACTGGCCGGCGGGCTTGAGCGAGCGGCAGCCCGCGAGGAGACGAGGAGTGGAATTCAAACATATAGATTTTAATCACATCCAGGGAACAAGGAAAACACACGTAGCAAGGGTTGACATATACAATGCCGGACAGCGAACTCAAAAAAGGAAACCATTAAATACAGGACTATGAGGGACACAATGAGGAAGACCTGAAATCAATGACATAATGAACATTGGAAACACCTGGGACAAATAAACCTAATCAGGGAAACGGAACAGGAAGACCAAATAAGGGCAAAAGGAAACATGGGAAGCAAAACACACACAAAACACGGAACAGAGTCTGACAGTGCAGTTTGTATGCACGGCAAAAAAAAAGGCTTAGATAATGAATATTGCATGTATATTCAAATATATATTCACGAGTTCGTGTGCCCATATAATCTTAGCGTAAGTGGTAAACAGATTTGGCTTGCTGTATGCTATAGAGGGGCTCAGAGAGGATATTCTACTCGAGCTCCAATTGCCCTCCTATATTTAGTTTCACACAACCATAAAAATGAGGTAAAACTTTGTGTACTTTATCAAATTTTTAATGGGCTGTCTACATTTTGGGAAGACAAACTGAACTCACCAGAAGAACTCCAAAATGTGTGAGGTGATTACAGGAACAAGACGTATGAGGGGCATTAGACGTTACTGTCTCACATCCTGTATCATTCCATCCACCTTTCTCATCTATGAGACATAAAAAACAACCACTGAACTTTCACGAGTTCGTGTGCCCATATAATCTTAGCGTAAGTGGTAAACAGATTTGGCTTGCTGTCTGCCATAGAGGGGCTCAGAGAGGATATTCTACTCGAGTTCCGGTGCCCCCTTATAACAGGCAAAATTGTACAAAAAAGGAGGAGAAGGGGAGGAGGAGGGATGCCGAAAGAACTAACAACGGGAAGAGCTAAGATGCTGGTTTTATACCTTGGTATTAATTGGAAGATTAGATGGGCGTACTCCTACCGAAATTACGTTTAATAACTTCACTAATATAAAAATGCTTTCTGTGCGACCGGACATAAGAAACTTTATTTTGCCAAATTCTAAGGCAGAACTGCATGTATTTTATGCAAAAAAAAAAAAAAACGATA
>NW_015540856.1:523833-524771 GCF_001515605.1 Sinocyclocheilus anshuiensis | reverse complement strand
TGCCTTCGGAACGGCCGGCGGGCTGGAGAGATCCACGGCCGGCGGGCTTGACTGAGGAATGGCCGGCAGTCTGGTTCTGGATCGGGGCTGGATGCTCTCCAGACACCGGAGAATCCCTTCCCTCCAGCTCAGTCCTGTGGTGTCTGGGAGGTCCACGGGGCGATAGCAATTGGCCCCGATCCAGAACAGAGAGTAGTGTGTGGCGTCATCCAGCGCTGTTTTAGCGGCGATCTTGCTGAACTCCCACGCATACTCCACGAAGGGGAGATCTCTGTGGGCTAGGGCGATAAACCGAGTGGCTATTTCCATCGTCGCGGGGAGAAACAAACAGGAAACAAAAAACTTTTCAAAAAACGGAAAACAAACAAGGGGAGAGGGGGCGCCACTTACTGTTCTGGTCCAGTATTCTGTCACGTTTGCTACTGTGCTGGAGTGCGGAGTGAGGAACAAGGAGACGTGGAGAACATTAACAAGGAGATTTTAATAATATAATCCAACACAAGGGAACCAGGAGAACACGCGTAGCTGATGAGGTTGACATAAACAGACATTCAATACCGGACGGCGAACTCAAAACAGGAAACCATTAAATACAGGACTAGAGGAGGGACACAATGAGGAACACCTGAAATCAATGACATAATGAACATTGGAAACACCTGGGACAAATAAACCTAATCAGGGAAACGGAACAAATAAGGGCAATAAGGGCAAAAGGAAACATGGGAAGCAAAACACACACAAAACACGGAACAGAGTCTGATTGTATGCACTGTATGCACGGCAAAAAAAAAGGCTTAGATAATGAATATTGCATGTATATTCAAATATATATTCACGAGTTCGTGTGCCCATATAATCTTAGCGTAAGTGGTAAACAGATTTGGCTTGCTGTATGCTATAGAGGGGCTCAGAGAGGATATTCTACTCGAGTTCCT
>NW_015540856.1:522158-523743 GCF_001515605.1 Sinocyclocheilus anshuiensis | reverse complement strand
CCAAATTCTAAGGCAGAACTGCATTTATTTTATGCAAAAAAAAAAAAAAACGATACAAGAGAAATGCCAATTACAAAATATTCACTATACCATTCAAAAGTTTGGGCTCAATACAATCTATCTATCTATCTCTCCGTCCGTCCGTCCGTCCGTCCGTCTGTCTATCTATCTATCTATCTATTTATTTATTTATTTATTTTTATTTTGGATAGAAATTAATAGTTTTACTTTTATTCAGCAAGGACACATTAAATTGATCAAAGGTGAAAGACATTTACGTTGTTACATAAAATGTATTTTATATAAATATATATTTCAATATACATTAATTTGAACTTTCTAGTCATCAAAGAATCCTAATAAAATATCCGTTTCCACAAAAATATCAGCAGTACAACTGTTTTCAACATTGATAATAATCAGAAATGTTTCTTGAGCAGCAAATCAGCATATTAGAATGATTTATGAAGATCATGTGACACTGAAGACTGGAGTAATGATGCCGAAAATTCAGTATTTCGCAATATTACTGTTTTTTACTGTATTTTGATCAAATAAACGCAGCTTGCTTTGTATTGTCATGCTTATAAGATCAATAATGTCAGTTTCCATTGGAATCAGTTGTTGCATTGAGGTCATTGTGTGCACTATAATCTGCCATCTATGTACAGTAGAATGTTCCAAATCACTCAGAGATTGTTTCAGTTTTAATTCTGTGGTTAAATTGCCATTCTATTGTCAGCTCAGTTGTCATTTGTTTTAAGTTATTATGTGTTTCGTTCATAATAAATACATTATAATATAAATTCAACTCAAGAATGATTTTTTTCTTCTGACAATCCGGTTTATTTTTCTTTAATCCACAGATGCTGAAAATAAAAAAAAATATTAAATGAGATTAGAAGGTAATTACAAAACATGATATATGTGAACACATGACATCAAATAACTGACAGGGAAGTGATTAAAGATAAAGTGCTTGGTTTTGCAAGAGATGGAGTGATTGTGCATGGATGTGATCACTGGGCTGTTCATCATCCTGACACTAAATTGTGTGGTAACTGTGACAGATGCATGCAGGAGCTCTTCCTCAACCAGAAAACACCAAACATTCCCCTCATATTGACACAAGAACACCTTCAAAGCAGTATGTGAGCATGCTTTTTTTAGTTTTTTAATTTTGCCGCTGCATCTGAATATCAACATCTGTGAGATTTAGTCAGTCAAAACAGTTTTGAGGTTAAATTATCTAATTTTGTGTGTCTGGAAAATGTGAAATATGACATTGTATTATGTTGAATATCAATTTTTTTTGTGAGTGTGTCTGTTAATGTGGATTTATAGAAACATCAGTTTTTTTAAATTTGTGGTGTATAAAAATTCAAATCCAGATTTTGATTTTTAAAGATTTATTATAAAATGTTGTTATTGTTTTTCTTCAAAATGCAATAAATCCATTGAATCAATATAACAGTTATTTTTCATATTGAAACTGTTGAAAATACACAACATAGTAAGTTGATCAACATATGACAGCCTCTGAACTTGGTCAATACTAATCTTATATACAGGCACTGGACTAACA
>NW_015540856.1:515797-517673 GCF_001515605.1 Sinocyclocheilus anshuiensis | reverse complement strand
TTTTTCATATTGAAACTGTTGAAAATACACAACATAGTAAGTTGATCCACATATGACAGCCTCTGAACTTGGTCAATACTAATCTTATATACAGGCACTGGACTAAAAATACATTCAATCAGTCATCGCTCCCAAAATGAATTCAACGGGTCATCTTGTTAATGCTATAAATTAATTACAACCATAAAAGAAAATTTCATCATGAACATACATGAACAACAATATCAAATTCCAAAATGACATTTCCCTTACATTCAACTTCCAAAAGTTGAATGTTATCGCGTTATAAAGTTATCGCGTTCATAATCGCAGATAAGTCGCATTCGATTATGAACGCGATATTGCGTAGCTTGTGAGTGTAAGTGTTTTTATTTATGCCATTAATGTTTTTGTTAATACAGCGTATAGCACTAGTCAACTAAATGAATGTAACATGGCAGATATAGCAGTGATCTATGGCTCTGTGTATTAGATGCGCTCCATCTGAAAGCATGTGATGGAGATTTACTATTCACAGAACTGGCTTTACTGACGAGATGCACATGACAATCACATGCAATTTATCGTGGAGCCCAAAGTTTGTTTGTTGATCACAAAGTACAAAGTAGATGAGGAAAACTAGGAAGCCAGGTGTATTCAAAGCGCCGCCATTACTGTCTAGAGTGCGTGGAATGGTGCGCTGTGATTGGTTGAGTGGATATATCGCATTCTGCAGAAAAGGGAGACTGGTGTTTGTCGCGGTTTGGAAAAAAAAGGAGAAAACATGACAAAATTACTCGCCGGATATCGCATTTTGCGTAAAATAAAAAATGGACTTTTCAATACCGACCAGATACAATACTGATTTTGGCGGAAACTCAAATTTTTTTTTAAATGCCGTTTATCACGTTTTGGAACCAAACTCTTCATATATATATAGAGAGAGAGAGAGAGAGAGAGAGAGAGAGTTTATTTTGAAATAAAAAGATTAAATTAGACCCTTGGGGTAAGATGTGCCACCAAAAATTAGCACAGAAATCTTTGAGTAGCATGTTGTTACTAGTTGTAACTGAGCCGACGAGACGTGAGACGTGCGGATCCATTTGCAAAGCTTTAATAGAAGACAGAGACGTGGTCATAAAACAGGCATGGGTCAGACAATGGCAAACAGGTATATAGAGGGCAAGACAAAAGAGTATCCAAAGGAAGGCGTGAGTCAGTCGCCGGTCCACGTGGAAGTGGATAGACCAGGGACTGAAGCAGAGTTGGCAGAGCAGAGCACCAAGGCAAAACTGGCGAAGTAGGAAACCAGGGTGGAGCCAGAGAAGCAGGTGGAGCTGAGGACCACCACAGCTGAGCAGACGGGTCCGAAGATCCCCACGGCAGAGCAGAAGACCACCAGAGCAGGACAGAAGACCACCAGGCCAGAGTAGACGGTGCAGAAGACCACCACGGAGCAGCAGACCACCAGGCCGGAGCAGAGACCCAGAGTAGTGACTGGAACTGAACTGACAAACAAATCATGAACTGATACTGGTCAGGCATAGTAAGGATAGTAAGACATCAGAACTGTCAGTGGAGTGGAAACAGACAGGTGAATTAATCTCAGGTTTATTGAGGGAAACGGGACTGGCTGATAATTCAGACACAGATTCCTGGCAGATAATTCAGACACAGATTCATTGACAGATTCTGGATAAACTGACAGTTCATGATCAGACTCATTGACAGAAACTGGCAAAACAGAGTTTTCAAAATCAGACTCAATAGCAGCATTAGAAGGACAGACAGTTCACAATCAGTCACCAAGGCTGTTTCAGAACACAGCGAGAGTTCACAGATGGCCTCTTCGGCCGGTTCAGAGCAGGATAAAAGTTCATAAATGGCCTCCGTAGCC
>NW_015540856.1:506148-515081 GCF_001515605.1 Sinocyclocheilus anshuiensis | reverse complement strand
GAAGACCACCAGAGCCAGACAGTAGACCACCACGGCGGAGCAGAGGACCACCACGGCAGAGCAGACGGAACAGAAGACCACCACGGCGGAGCAGACTGAACAGAGACCCCTGGTAGAGACTGGGACCTAGGGAAAACTGAGACACAAGAAACAGAGAGAGCATATACGGTCTCAAGGACCGAGGCAGGGGACACAAGAAGTTCCTCAATATTTTCTCTGGTGACAACTGAGTGGGCAGATATTCAAAACCAGGCTTACTGACTGAAACTAGACAATCAGACAGTTCATAAACGAACTCCCAAACTAGGACTGGCAAGACAGACAATTCAGACACATTTGGGGGAACAGAACAAGCAGATAGTTCATGAATTGTCTCTATGGCAGTGACAGGGTTAACGGGACAAACATGGAATGCATTTATGGTTTCTGGGCTCAAAACTGGACTAATGGGGCAACTAACAGGTTCCTTGTTTTGAACTGGACAGACAGATGGTTCAACAGACTCATTGAGAAAAATGGGACAGACAATTCAAAAACTGATTCATAGGTTGATCTAGGACAGACTGACGGTTCATGATCAGACTGATTGACAGAAACTGACAAGACAGAGAGTTCAAAATCAGCATCTAGATGTACAGACAGATCACAATCCGCCTCCATGTCTGATACAGAACAGGACGAGAGTTCAGAGATGGCCTCCTCGGCCGGTTCAGAGCAGGATAAAAGTTCATAAATGGCCTCCGTAGCCATGAGAGGACAGGCAGAGAGTTCACAGACGGCCTCCATAGCCGTGACAGGACAGGCAGAGAGTTCACAGACGGCCTCCTTAGCCGTGACAGGCAGAGAGTTCACAAACGGTGTGAACATAGCCGTGACAGGACAGGCAGAGAGTTCAAAAACGGCCTCCATAGCCGTGACAGGACGGACAGAGAGTTCACAGACGGCCTCCATAGCCGTGACAGGAGTCCTACTTGGCCGTGGCTGGGCAGGCAGAGAGTTCATAAATGGATACCACTGACACCTCTGGAGGTTCTGCAGCGGTTGCCGCCACCTCTGGAGGTTCTACAGCAGTAAGATCAGGAAACAGGGACAAGTCAGTAACGGTCTCTTCAAGCACAACACGACAGGCTGAGAGTGCGTCGCTGGGCGCCATCACCATGCAAGGAGCTGAAGCGAGCGCCTCTACCTCAGAAGGTTCTGTGGTGCCCAAACACACCATAAAGCGATCCCCATCAAGGGAAGTGCTTCAAACAGGGGTATCAGTTCAGGAACAGGAGGGCTAGAGTGATCAGCTGTGATGTGACGTGACTCTGGATGATCAGCTGTGATGTGACAAGAATCTGGATGATCAGCTGTGATGTGACAAGACTCTGGATGATCAGCTGTGATGTGATGTGATTCTGGATGATCAGCTGTGATGTGACGGGATTCTGGATGATCAGCGGTGATGTGACGTGACTCTGGACGAACTGCTGAGACGTGACGAGACTCTGGACGAACAGCTGAGACATGACGAGGCTCTGGGAGATCAGCTGAGACGTGACGAGGCTCTGGCAGACAATGGTGACTTGACTCTGGACGATCAACGGTGACTTGACTTGACTCTGGAAGATCAACTGTGACTTGACTGGACTCATAAAGATCAACTGGGATTTGACTTGATTCATGATGATCAACTGTGACTTGACTTGACCCATAAAGAACAGCCGTGACTCGACTTGACTCATGAAGATCAGCGGTGACATAGCGGGGCGCTGTTGTGTCCGCCATTTTGTGAGAGTGCTCTAGTGAGGCCGCCATTACACAAGCGGACTCGGTGTCATGTTTCTCCGCAACACAGTCGACACACAGCAGAGCAAAATCCAAAAAATAGCTTAGAGAAGAACGTGGACCCTCACGGGTTAATCGTGACTTTAAAGGTTAATTTACTCCATCACAGAAAAAGTATATCAGTGCACAGTCTGACAAATCAGAATAACACGCAATGTCCAGATACTCTTGAATATAGCCTTCAAGCGGGCGTGTGCCTTCAGGGCAGGCAGAGATCAGACAAAACGAGATAACAGTCAAGGATCAAGACACGGGTAAACAGACTAAGAACAAGGCAGTACTAGATTAAGGAATTTAGAATGGCTCCGTAAAGTAGCTATCACACGATAAGCGCTTAAACAATACTTGGCAGTTTGAAAGGGATCTGAGTGGGGGTAATATAGTGAGTGTGTGATTGGTTACAGCTGTGTGCGCAAGGTGCAAACACAGTCCGAAACAGCAAGGCAAAGGGTAATTCCAGAACAGGCTATAAACTTCAGGGCAGGCAGAGATCAGACAAAATGAGATAACAGGCAAGGATCAAGACACGGGTAAACAGACTAAGAACAAGGCAGTACTAGATTAAGGAATTTAGAATGGCTCCGTAAAGTAGCTATCACACGATAAGCGCTTAAACAATACTTGGCAGTTTGAAAGGGATCTGAGTGGGGGTAATATAGTGAGTGTGTGATTGGTTACAGCTGTGTGCAATCAGTGCAATGGATGATGGGATATGTAATTCGGGATGACATGCAACAGTTTATGTAGTGCGAGAGTCAATGTAATGGAAGGGTGACCTCTGGTGGCGATCAAATGGATGTCCATGGACAGGATTCGTGACACTAGTGTTACTATTTTTTTTTTCACAGTCATCCCCTTTATCCATTGAGACACGCCAGGACTTTCTTCTTTTTTCCAAGAACATGCAATTACATGTTTAGCTTCCAGCAAACAAAGAATTAACAACAATCTTTCATGTTTGGTCATTTTAAAGTTCAGAGGACAAATATGTAATATACACAACCTGGGATCAAGAGGAATTACTTTACCAATGATTTGACTTATAATATTTAATATTTTAACCCCAAAACAATTAACTTTAGTACATTCCCACATACAATGGAATAAAGTTCCCTTCTCTTGTTTACATTTGTAGCATATATCAGGAATATTCGGGTTGAAGTGATGTAACTTAACTGGAGTGATATATTGTCTACTCAACCATTTATACTGAAGCAGTCTCAAATGGGTACTCATTTTCTGAGTTTGGGCTTTTAAACATGCTATTTGCCACTCTTCCTCAGTTATATCAGCCTGCAGGTCAGACCGCCATGCTTGAAGTCTGTCATAAAATAATTCTTTAGATTTGGCCACAAACTGTTTATATAACACAGATACCTGATACCTGACCTCTACCTTTCAAACAGTTAAGTGTAATATTTTCCAAAGTAGAAAGAGGAGGCTCAACCAAACTTTGGTCTTGTTTTGATAGAATAAAGCTACGTAATTGCAAATATTTGAAAAAGTGCTTTTGCAGAATTCCAAACCTTGTCCTAATTTCTTCAAAGGACATAAAGTTTCCTTCATTATAGAGATCAGAGACCTTACTAATACCTTGAATTTACCAGATTTTAAAACCTGGATCGGCTCTGCCAGGACGGAGATTTTCATTACCAAAAACTGGTGAAAAGCGCGAGAGTTGTGGTAATTCACCTAGATGAGCAAGAGCCTCAAACCATACTGTTATAGTATTTCTGGTATATGGACTTTTAGTACCTTTAATTAACTTAGCATCAGCTGAATACAAATATAAATTCAAAGGAATTGGAATAGAGTGAGCCTCTATGGATACCCAGGTCGGAGGATAATCTTTCTCAAAATAAAACATTGCTGCTTTAATTTGAGCTGCCCAGTAGTACCATTTTAAGTTTGGTAAGTTTAACCCCCCTCTATCATAAGGCAAGTAAAGCAAGGAGAGCCTGAGACGAGGCTCAGGTTCCAAATTTGCTTGTTGTTCCAAATTAAGTTTGTGAAAGTTTTTTTCATTAGGACAAAAAAAGAGGAATGTGGAGGGAGGGGGATGGATTGGAAAAGATATAACAATTTCGGTAAGATTGACATTTTTAATATATTAACACGGCCAATTAATGAAATGGGGAGTTTTGTCCATCTGTTTAGCAGACCAGTTATATAATCTGATAAGGGCTTATAATTTGCTGATACAATTTCATTTACAGTTGGTGTAATTTTAATCCCAAGGTAAGTAAAACCTTCTTGTGAGATTGTAAAGGCAGACTGAACTGGGGGGAGAAGCCTTTCTGCCTTATGGAGGAACAGCAACACAGATTTAGAATTATTAATTTTATATCCTGAGAATTCTCCAAACATTTCAATCAAATTTAGCAATGCTGGGATAGACTGTTTTAGATTGGAAGAGAATATAATTATATCATCTGCGTATAATGAAATGCGGTGTTCTGAGGAGCCAATTGTAATACCCGAAATATGTGTATGATTACGAATTGCCTTAGCCAATGGTTCGATCGCTAAGGTGAAAAGCAAGGGAGAGAGCGGGCAGCCCTGGCGTGTTCCCCTGTAAAGCCTGAAAGGGGCAGATATTGTTCCATTTGTTAATATCTCAGCTGAAGGGTTAGCATACAGGATCCGGACCCATTTCATAAACGTATAGTGTTACTATTTTTAAAGTTAACAGTTATTGTTACTAATGGGGTTATTATTCAGTATTTCCATGAATTCCATGTACATTTCAGACATTTTCACGTTTCATTAAAACCTACGGGTTAACTGAGCGAACCCATAGCTTTGCTAATAATTGAAAAGTGAGCAGAAAAAAAACAATAAACAAAGGCTTGGCTTGACTTTACATAAACGTGAACATTAACAAGAAACATAAACCTCACCAATAGCATTTACAGAGAACAATAAATGACAAACTAACATGGTAAACATAAGGACTTAAATACTTAGACAAGGGGAACACATGACTATCAAAACCAATGAACAACCAGAACACATAACCACATGCTATGACAATGAACCAATGAGAACATGACACATATAGCAAAGGAACAAAATAGGTGTGTTTGACTTCAAGTGGCACTGTGCAGACATCGGTGTATGACATCAAAATACCGCGAGAGCTATGAGAGAGCAGACGACTCTGCTTGCTTTCGAATAACTCTTGCGATATTTTAATGTCATACACCGATCGACAGTATCAATGTCTCACGACACTACGATCTGCGCAGTACCACTTCAATCCGAACACACCTAGTGACAAGATCACATGAGGGCAAGGGAAACACATGACATGAACCATGACTAGAAAATACAAAACAAAAGACATAAAAACTTAAACAAGAAACAAAACCCAAAAACAGACATAACAGTACTGTACTTTACGCTGCTGCCACACAGATCTAATACACCTGGGATTTATTTTCCAGCTGTTTACATTCACAGATATAACCGACTGTGTTTATGTGTTTTTGACATAACCTTTTGTATACTTGACAGTTTAAGCGCAATAATACGTGAAAGAAAACGTTAGTTACATTAGTTAGTGATGCGCCATCTGATAGCTAGCTTAATGCGCATTCGTTTCGGATGTGTGCGCTCAGAAAACCATATATCAGAAGTTTTAACTGAAGAGCGTGACCGCGATAGACATGATATTCAAGACCAAACAGATGTTTAATTTTGACTGAGTATCTGAGGCAGGGTTGCCAGGTTTTCACAAGAAAATCGCTACTCAAAACTAGCCCAATCGCGTTTCGAGGGGGTCCCCAGTTAAAAATTGCGTTCCGGGGGGTAAAATACACGTTTTTTGGTGGGGTTCCCCTGCTAAAATTTGCATTCCAGGGGATAAATATCATGTTATTGGAGTCGCTTCAACCCGCGGACATGAAAAAAAACGTGGCAACAGTGTTAAAGTAACCCAATTACACGGCAAAACCGCAGACTTGGCAACACTGATCTGAGGCACCAGCTGTAATTGCACAGCCCTTTTCTGGAAAAGTGGGCGGGCTGCAGCAGCTCATTTGCATTTAAAGATACATGCACAAAAATTGTCAATTTTAACATGGAATAATAAAATATCTGTGGGGTATTTTGAGCTGAAACTTAACATTCTAGGGACAGACTAATATTACATCTTGTAAAATGGGGCATAACTGGTACCCTTTAAGAAAAATTTGCAAGAACATTAGCCAAATAACTGAGAAAAAAATGCATAATTAATTTTAATTTCATTGTTTACTGGTTAAAACTGGCTATGGTGGTGCCTTTCTTATCATATCCTTTTGCATTGGTGGACTGATGCCAAAGGTTTCTGATTGCTCGTGGAGTGGACAGCGCCTGGTGCTGAAAGCTGCAACCTCAGAGCTGTGATGTTAATGGGCAAGACAGTGAGAGGAGGAGCCCTATGGTAACGGAAAATCAGACCACATTCACCAATATTGAGCTGAAAAAATAGCTGAAACAGAGCTGTAAATGGAGATTGTTTGAGAAATACAGCAGATGAGTGTAAATAGGTTGTGTTTTGAAGGAGTGGGGCATTCTGGCTTTGATATGAGGAGGGCTGTACAGCTACAGCACACATGTATTTTAGGAACTAGGTCAGGTTTTATAGCCTGCCACACAACAGACAGCAAGCAAAAATAGATATTTAGTTCACATGACATTTGTGCCACTTACAGCTGAAATCAAATGCAACTGCTAAAGATTAGTGAATCGAACATTACCATATTCAGAACGTAAATTTACCATAGCAAAGACGATTAAATGATTTCATGCTCACAGTAACTGGGGAATGCAAAGTATTGAAATAACAAGCAGTTCATTTCGAGACTGGCAATCAGAAGACCTGAATAATTCCTATATTTCAGCTTCTGGTTGACAAGAGGGCGTGTGAGAATTTTATTCAGCATCCTATTGTGGGTTTGAATTAATAATACAAATGTATTAAAATTCCTATATGCTTTTTGTGCAAGCATGGCTGATTTGATACCGAGTAGGAGTTTTATGCACATACCAGGTACGAGAATCACCCAATCAGGCTGCAGTGTTTTACTAGTGAAATGCAATGGAGGACCCGTTTAGCCCTCATGCTAATCGTTGTTGGATGCTGGAATAATAAAGCATGCAGACGGTTCCAAAGCACAGCGACTACAGTCAACTCACCAAAATAAACGTCTGTGCTAATAATGTTTCACACTCCTACTCGTCCAACCTCCTAAACACACACACACAACTTCTCTGTCTCTCTCCTTTGCTGCCTCCAAACCCATGGCATATGACCTTCTGTTAAATAGATAAAGAATGCGCTTATCAGTCATGCAAATGAGGCTGAATTCATTTTGCACAACAGATGGTCTCATAGATAATGATGATGGAGCAGAGAAAATTAAATGTCTCTTGTGTGGTGGTCATGGCAACAGAGCCCAGAGTAATATCAATAACAAGCACGGCGCATAATAAGGTTGTCAGTCCTGCGAATCAAAGTTTAATTCAGGGAAACCCTTGCAAGTTTGCCACGGGTCCTTCTGATGCTTCTCTTTTAGTCAAAATATACAGCATCTATCTACTCTGATGCTGCTGGTAAATATCATGAGAATCATTTTTATTATTGTTAGTCACCATATTGCATGGAACGTCCATGTTGATAGGAAATAATGATAATGTCTTGGGTCAAGCATTCAAAGTAATTGTGCATTTAACGTGGTATATTTAATGTTTTAAATTAAAATACAATTCCATTATAAGTGGAATAGGCTATGTTTGAGAGAATGCAATTTATTTGCTTGACTATAATTATTCAGTTAGCAGAGTTTATTTTTTTGTGCTTTTGTTTTTGTTCCTGTATGGAAACTTGGCTAAGTATGGTATGTATAATCCACTTTACTGCCATGTAGGATCTCTGTCTGTGAACGGAGTCACACAGGAAACAATCACATTCCATTGAGACAAACTGAGAAGCACCCTATGCAGCCCTCTGCGGTCGTAAAACTCATGCAGGGTCAGTGAAGTGTCTCCGCAGTTCCTGTCCTATCTAGCTTATGGTCTCAAGAGACTCAAATAAAAAACAGTGCTTAAACCCTAACTCAAACTAGGATACAAATTATCTTTGTTTTACGGGCTTTCAGGGACCAGATGCGTGATACCCATGACCATTTAACACATAAATTGATAATCCGATGAACAGAAAGCGACAGATTAATAGCTCCATGTCCGAGCTAGAAGAATGGCAGATCTCCACCCGTGACAGTGTTATGACCTCAGGACAACTCCCCTCTTTCTCCCTGCATTCCAAAAGGGGCACCTCCTTTTCCTACTTTCCAGAAAAAGCGCGCGTTTCTCCTGTCACAGACAAAGAAACAGAACTTACACAGACAATTCAAAATTGTCTGTATAAATATGTGCTGATATTCGCCGAGATATCATTGACAGTTATTGTATTAATTGCAGTGAATCTGTAGATTAATTCACCTCACTCGGAACGAGTTGAGATTGTTCAGCGCTAATAAGGAAAGATAAGAATCTATAGTGCTTTTTGGTTGTGTAGTGTGAGGTGCACTGACACCTCCTGCATGTACTTAAACTGTGTATAACCATTGACTGTGTGTAGCACACTTAGTTATTGCAGGGTACATTGCCATAGTAACAGCCTTAACCCGGAAGTTACGACAAACCTTTTTCCAGGGTAACTTTCAGTTCGCCAGCACCATTTTGAGCTGTTTGTAAACAAATAGCCAAGCTAAGCTATTAGCATTGAAGGCTAGTGGTTAGCAAGTAGCATTTTGTGGTCTCAAAGGCAAAATGTGTTGCAGTGTGTGAAGTGTTGAAGTTACTTGATCAGTTGCATCTGAACTTTATCTTTCGCGATTTCATACGGATTTCATCCTATCTCTCTTCCTCACCTCCCTTTGAAAAGAACGTTGACAGATGCAAACTTAATAGACCTTTCCCCTTCAGCGTGTTACTATATCAGTTTAAACTGCTACCGTTGTGTTGTTATTAACAATTAATCCTCGCCAGCCTAGGCCTTCTTACCTTAAATGCTACGTTGGGATTAATTCAGCTATAACTGCTCTTATAATTTTAGG
>NW_015540856.1:504973-505999 GCF_001515605.1 Sinocyclocheilus anshuiensis | reverse complement strand
TTTCTAATTTAATTTCATAATTAATTACATATTTGGAATTTTAATTTCATTTAATAATTAATTACGGGTCCTGTTTCCATACTGCCACAATATTTGCTGATCAGTTCTACTATAATTGCTTTGCTCATTTTAATGACAAACATCATCAAGATTTTAATCCTTAACTGTCAATAATGCTCTGAAATTCTAATTTCATGGTTAGCTCATTAGGGTTTGGGTTATCCTGCTTCAAGATATTGATTGATTAATCGTAATTTTAATTACTCTCATCAATTTGAATGATAACATCATTAAATTTTAACCAGGAAATACCATTTCTAACTTGAAATTCTAATTTAATTTGCAATCAAGTTCTGCATCTACCTGTTAGGCCTTCTTTCCTCTCCCTTTCAGTTATTTAATTAACTCAGCTAAATTTTCATAAGTTTGCCCGTTTGGCTTAAGCCTGTTGGTGGCAAAACCCCAAAAGGAAAATCAGGGTTTTCCTCAGCACTTAGGATAAGTTAGTTTATCCTGCTAACACAGCAAAACCAACCCCCTAGGTGTATCAATTTAACAGCGCCACCACCCTGTCATTTTTCCTAACATTCGAAGTAGCTTTTCTCTCCTTCTTCTCTCTCTCTCAGCTGTCTTATTCGGATTTGACTGCTGCTGCTGTTTGCTGGGATTTTGCCTGTGAAAATCATAAAGCAGAGATTTTTAGCAATTGAACAGGTATTTGCGAAACTTGAGAACGTTGGTTCAAAATTGTCTTCCATTTACCTTCCACTCTCTTGCGAAACCCTACCCAGCTAAGAGGACTGACAGGCATCCGCCAAAATTTGAACAAGCATCTAGGAACGATCTAATTGGTGGACGGTGTCAATCTTAACAGCTAAAAAACCCAATACTGTCATTTTTATTGTTTTTCCTTCACCCGGAGGAATTTTAATAACAATCACAGTCCTGGGTTTTGTGGTATCAAGAAATCCCCATTCCCAAACACCGGTTTAGAAGCATCCTTCTAAATCAAACTTAACCAAAAGG
>NW_015540856.1:500782-503960 GCF_001515605.1 Sinocyclocheilus anshuiensis | reverse complement strand
TGCCAGCGCCATTTTGAGCTGTTTGTAAACAAATAGCCAAGCTAAGCTATTAGCATTGAAGGCTAGTGGTTAGCACGTAGCATTTTGTGGTGTCAAAGGCAAAATGTGTTGCAGTGTTTGAAGTGTTGAAGTGACTTGCTCAGTTACATCTGAACTTTATCTTTCGCTATTTCATACGGATTTCATCCTATCTCTCTTCTTCACCTCCCTTTGGAAAGAACGTTGACAGATGCAAACTTAATAGACCTTTCCTCTTCAGCGTGTTACTATATCAGTTTAAACTGCTACCTTTGTGTTGTTATTAACAATTAATCCTGGCCAGCCTAGGCCTCATTACCTTAAATGCTACGTTGGGATTAATTCAGTTATAACTGCTCTTATAATAATAATGACATCAGTAAATTTAAGTAATTTAAGTAATTATGGATTTGAAATTTTAATTTCACTTCATAATTAATTACAGATTTGGATCAAAAGTAACAAAAGTAATTTCAGTTCCTGCTTTCACATAGCAACAATATTTACTGATTAATTTAATTTTGAGTGCTCTCATAATCTAATAACAACAACACTAGGATAGTTAATCATTAACTATCAATAGGGCTCTGAAATCTTTAATGGCATTTGTAAGTAATTAGGGTACTTACGAATTAATTTAATTAGAATTGCTCTTATGGTTGTAATAACATCAGTAAGTATTAGTAACTTGTTATCCTTAGGGATTCAAAGTTTCTAATTTAATTTCATAATTAATTACATATTTGGAATTTTAATTTCATTTAATAATTAATTACGGGTCCTGTTTCCATATTGCCACAATATTTGCTGATCAGTTCAACTATAATTGCTTTGCTAATTTTAATGACGGGTGTGGGTTATCCTGCTTCAAGATATTGATTGATAAATAGTAATTTTTAATTACTCTCATCAATTTTAATGATAACATCATTAAATTTTAACCAGGAAATACCATTTCTAACCTGAATTTCTAATTTAATTTGCAATTGGCCTTCTTTCCTCTCCCTTTCAGTTATTTAATTAACTCAGCTACATTTTCATAAGTTTGCCCGTTTGGCTTAAGCCTGTTGGTAGACACAGACCGACAATCTCATACTCTACACTACACTGACATAACTTCTGTAATTCTAGGAAAACATATAGCCACCTTGAGTAGACACAACACTTACACACTCTCCTCCGCCGCACTGCTAGGACCAACGTCTAGTAGAGAGGAGGTACTCCACACATGTGACACTCGTTTGCTGTCTCACCTCATTCGGTGTCCTTGTGTCTCTTTGTTTTTTTTTCTTTGTGTTCTTCATTTCCCCCTCTCACTACAATTTCCTTTCCCTTCTAGTCCCCTCATCAGGGAACTCCCTTAACTCAACTTTAAATCCAGGTCCCAAAACTAGGATTGACTCCTTTCACCAAACATTTTTTTTTTGTCGTAAATCGTTGAGGAAAGCCGTCGCCAACCAAATTGAGGCAACACAAGCCGAGATGAACACCCCAGCGCGTACGGCTACCCTGACCTACGATCGACACAACATTGCCACGCGCATTAAGGAACGCAACTTATTGAACTGACTCCTGTTGATACAGCTTTAGAAGCTATCGCTCGCCTTCCGCCCGTTGGCGCGCCAATCATTCGGTCTTGGTCTGCCGCTGACGCCTGAATGAATTAATAATAATTAATTCCCTAAGAGAAAGTAATCAGACATTACAGCCATAACATGACATTTTTAAGTGAAAAAGTTAATGAGAAAAAAAGTAGAGTGAGGCTTTATTTTAGGCAATTTGATGAAATTATGATATTGAAGGCATTTTTTTTTATCCTTTAGAATAATGTGTACAGTTGTTGATTTAAAAAAACTAAATAAATAAAATAATATCATAAAACATCTATACTGAATTGGCTGATTAATTAACTCATCATAATGAAAAAAAAGTGATGGCAGCCATACATCAGTGTGTATTTAAATATATGAATTAGTGAACTTAGCTAGTGAATAATCAGCTCATTTAAGTTAATTAGCTAATAGCAGCAGTGTAGTTAATTCCAGTGTTAATGAAATATAATTATATATAGTAAGGCATATATGATAGAAAACTAGGGTAATTTGTAACTTATTTGTGTAACTTGTTTTAAGGTGTTGGTTATGGGGTGTTTGGTGGTCCACATTTTATTTTTTTCTATTTGTTAATGCTTTTAAAAGTGATCTTCCACGTGAAAAGACCAAGAACCACTGCTTTGAGGCAACTGAAATGTCTATGCTAATTTCCCCAAAACATTCATCATACCCCTCAAATTTTCCTCTCAGACATAGAATTGATGCAATAAGCAAGGCCCTGCTGCCCCCTACCTGCTCATGCGATTCCTGTTGTGGCCAGTCCTCAAAGCACATCCTGTGAGATGAGTCAGCGATTTTCTGATGGAGTGACACGTGTGTCTGCCAGTCTGGCTGCTTACGTTAGCTCAGCGCTGGCCGTTTACCTCCACTCAACCACACAATTAGACACTGGCACAGAGTGCCAATGAAGTGCGGAAGAATTGATTTACTGTGAGATGTAGAAGGTTGAGAATGACAGTTAGGGATGAGGAAATACAAATGTTTAGAAAGTGATGAAAGAAAGAATGAAGAATAGTACAGATACAAACTACAAGGACACGCTGGAGGAAAAGACAAGGAAGGCTGAAAGACATGCAAAATGTGAGGAAAACCAATGGAGAAAACATTCAATGAGAACAACGATCCACAAAGTATTTACAGGTTTTCAGGTGGCCTTCACAAAGCAGTATACACCATCGATATGTACTAGCATAATGCTCAGCCCTAAAAGCACTCAATGTTAAATCATTAAGGCATTATAGACTTACCGTTTTTAGCACTTTGGTACATTTCTTGAACCAATCTTAATATTTTCAAACCAGTATGTGCATTTCTCAAAACAATTCGTACAACAGCACAACACAATGGATTACTTGCAAAAGCCTGTAACTTGCTCAAAATCCTTAGTTTATCTTTCAAAAGTAAGTACTTATGTCAATGCACATAACAGTGCCATCAGAATGACAAGTCCTTGTGTCATTGATCACGAAAAAGATGATGCTTAGCCATGTTGTCAATATAACAGTGTACTGCGTCAGTATTTCCTAGTATAAACTATGGCTACAGTT
>NW_015540856.1:497906-500507 GCF_001515605.1 Sinocyclocheilus anshuiensis | reverse complement strand
ATATATATATATATATATATACACACACACTTTTTATACAGCAATAATTTTACATTCAATCTTGAAATTAATGTAGAAACAACAATTATTTTTAATATTTGTTTAATGGCATCTTTTTTATGACTACATGCGAGTATCACTGAAAGCAATACTACTG
Organism: Sinocyclocheilus anshuiensis; assembly: GCF_001515605.1. NCBI lineage: Eukaryota > Metazoa > Chordata > Actinopteri > Cypriniformes > Cyprinidae > Sinocyclocheilus > Sinocyclocheilus anshuiensis. Next base: position 500,350 of record NW_015540856.1, on the reverse strand, counting down.
ATGTCTCTATGACATTGTTTTTTTTTTCTTCTGATATTTAACCATTGACTATAGCCTTTCAACATTACAGTATAATTGAGAGCTATCAATTTTAACATTTATTAGACTTTAAAACACAACAATAACAACTTCTAATTTAAGTGAAATTAAAACAATCTTCACATAAACCCATTATAATAAAGGACATATTTACCTGTGCCCTTCAGCAAGTAGGAAATATACAGAAATTGAATAAAGTTATCGAAAACTAAATTCAAAATAAATAGATGACTACTTAAAGCTACAAAAGCGATTGATTTCCTCTTTTTTTTTTTGATGAACAGATATCACAGCAGCTGGTTATTAGGTTATTTTGGCTGCTTTAAGAGCTGCTGCTGCTGAACATGACGCGGATATGACACATCATATTTTCTCATAACTCTTTACTTTCCTGACCCACTTCAGGTCTCAAAATGTCTCTACTTATGAGCTGAGGAGTTGAATATGGTTTGTTAGATAAGGGAGACAGTACTGGGGTGCTCCAGGACAGTTTTGAAAACTACTGCATTTCAGAGACATGTTCTTAAAGGCAAGGTAGGTGATTTGGTTAAAAAAAAAAAATGTTATGCTGGTTGTATTTACAGCAGGTAGAGAAAAGAATGACCCCTCTTTAAAATAGAGGGCAGCAGATTTTCCTCAAGAATTTGGCGGTATTTTGCCCCATCCATTTCTCCTATCCTGACAAGTGCTCCAGTACCTGCTGCAGCAAAATACCCCATAACAGAATATTAACACCTTCATGCTTTACTGGAGGAATGCTGTTATTTGGATGGTTAGCTGTATTGGATTTCCGCCAGACATATCGTTTGGTGTTGAGGCCAAATAATTAAATTTTAGTCTCATCTGCCTCAGAATCTTCAAGATGTATTCTGGCAAAGCTCAGTCGTGACTGCATGTGGCCTTTCTTGAGGAGCGGCTTTTTTCTTGCAGCCCTCCTGCAAGCCACATTTGTGGAGAATCTGTGATATTGTTGTCACATGCACACAATGACCACTCTTTGTCATAAACTCCTGCAGCTGCTTCAGAGTAGCTGTAGGTCTCTTGGTCGTCTCTCTGATCAGTTTCCTCCGGCTCTTTCATCCAGTTTGGAGTGACGTCCTGATCCAGGGAGGGTCTGTGTTGTACCAAATACCTTCCACTTCTAAATATTAGACTTCGCTGTGCTTCTAGGCATTGATAAAATATTTTTTTTGTATTCATCTCCTGACTTGTGCCTGTCCACAACTTTATCCCAGAGATCTTGTGACACCTGTCTTTCCACCCATAGTTGTTTGCTTCAGTTGCACTACTAAGAACTGAGATGCTCCAGGAAAGCTCTTTTCATGCTGAGCTAATCAAAATGAGCACAGCTGATCACAGTTGAAAGTCAAATGGCTTTGTGAGCCATTGAGAAGGTGATTAGCTACACCTGGCTGAGTTTACAAGTCATTTATAGGAGGGGGAGATCCTTTTTCCAACTCAGTGATTCTGTTTTTTATTCTTCTTTTTTTTGTTTCTTTTTTTCTTACAGGTTGGTGTTTTATCTTTCACTTGGATGTTATAATTAGCACTAAGTAAATACAGCTGAATAAAACAAAAACTGAGTCCATCTTCATTTCAGGCTGCAAAGCAACAAAATGTGATTATTTTAAAGCGGGGTTATTCTTTTCTATACCCACTGTATATGTATTTTTATCGTCTGTGGAAGGCGTAGGACATTAAAATTAGGGATGCACCAATACCGATACTGGTATCGGTATCGGGCCCAATACTGAGCTCCTGTACTCGTACTCGTTAAAATGCCCCGATACCAAACGCCGATACCACACAGCATGTGATAAGTGCCATATTCAGACAAAGAAACACCAACAACAGACAGCAGAATGAAGTTAAGGATGTCTACTACGAAGTATATGTATGCAATGAATATAACGTTAAACATTCAGTATTAATGCCTGTATAGCTGATGTGCGCGAGCTGATAAACAAAGCACGCTGAGTGGATTGAGCGCGCGCGAGCTTGTCGAGTGAATATACCTTTCTCACAGACATCACTGGAAAGTTTGTAGTTCGGTCGGTTATGTAAAAAACAAGTAAAACAATGCACAAGTTACTTAACGGTAGGGAGACAGAGAGAGAGAGAGCGCGCACCTCTGTTGTGTGATCTTTGATGCTCACTCACTTAGCACACGCATCATTTGGATTAAAACTAAATCGTAAAAATAAGACCATTTATAGGGGCATTCACTATAAACATAATTTATTTTCAACCTTAGGCATACACGACTTAATGGGCGAAAGTGAATCTAGCAGCCTGTATGAAATGCGCTAGGCTGTACTACTGTCCTCTCATTCTGCACCAGTACAAATACGTGCACGCGTTGCGCGTGTTTTGCTTGCTTCATGAGTGTTTCTGCATTATATGAG
>NW_015540856.1:485228-497801 GCF_001515605.1 Sinocyclocheilus anshuiensis | reverse complement strand
TACCAAAAATAAAAGTATTGGTATCGGGCGAGTACTGGAAAAAGTGGTATCGGTGCATCCCTAATTAAAATGTTCGACCAATCAGATTATTTGGTCTGAACATTAGGATAGGCTGTCCTACCTGCCTGTCAACGTATGTATTTGCATTCCTCTGTGCACCCTGTTCGTGCAGACATGATACATCATCATCGCGTTCTATTACGCTATTGCAGATCGAGAGAGAATGGAAGGTGTTATTATTTTAATATTATGGGCTTTGTACTATAATGTTTTCTTACCGGTAAATGAGACATGAGGTAATCTGACAGTGTTGCAATCAGTCCTCCACCAAAGTCATCTCTCATTGTGTCGATGATTAGCCTCTTGTCTGTCTGTTGACATTCATGTGTTTTGGAGGAGGCGTGGCTTTGCAGAGTGATTATGCAGGGAAGGTGGGATCTTGCTTTCAAAGCTGGCTTGCTATTGCTAGCCTTTCTGAAATTGCCTACCCTACCTTTAAATGTAACAAATACTTACATGCATGCACAGTTTTAAGACAGTTTTAATCGCCTCTTTGGTAACTTCATAGCTATGACATGGCTAACTGATGACATAACTACGACATTGCATGTTCGCAGTTTCTTATTCAGCATGTGCCGCTGCATTTGTGCATACAATCGAAGAGCATGTGCTACAAGCACAGTATAATGGCTGACAGGACAGGAAAATTTGTTTTTACTGACATATGGCCTGACGACATCTCATCTGACCGCAGTTCACTGTTGTTCTTCTGAAGCTCCCTACTCACCTGTAGTTTTTCCGTGCTTGTTTGACTAGTGCCTGACACTGAGGTGAAGTTGAAGTGCCTTAAGTTAAACTCTGCGATAATGTTATTTATAAAGAATTACACTCATATTTTGTAGTTCAAAGGGTTTTCTTTACAATGAAACCATTTTTTTTCATTTCCTCCATTGTATGTGTGCAGGGTAAACATTTGAATTTGAGTATGTTAAATTTAGGCGAAAATACCAAAAAAACGCCCTGAGCTTAAGTGGTTTTAATTAAAGACGTTCTGCATCTAAATAAACACAATTCTTGTCAAGAAAAAAAAAGAGAAAAGCAGCAGTTGTGAGTGGGGTGGCCAACCCTAGCTCTGCCTCTACATTAAATATTTTTAATGCGTTAAACTGAAAAAAATTAACCAAATGCGTTAACACGTTAATTTTGACAGCACTGAGTATTGTCACGCTCTCCAGCTGGAGTGCCTATGAACTCCACTAGACGGCATTCCACCTCTGACTCTTGCCACTCTATCCCAGACCACATTTCCCATAATCCTTTGCCGGACTTATCATCTCTGATTGCATTCACCTGTGTCTTGTTTCTCACCCTATTTAAAGCCTGGTTTTACATACACTCATTGCTCAGTATTGTTAGCCTTTTGCATTCCGTAGTTCCTGTGTTTTCCTAGTTCCTTGCTCCGTGTTTCTTACCTTGCCTTGCCTTGTTTTTTGACCCTGGACTGTTATCTGGTTTTGTGATCGTTTGCTGCCTGCACTGACCATTGCCCGTTTATTGAATTACTTCTTTGGATTTAGGCCTCATCCTGGATTATACCTGTTTGCTGTTGATTGACCCTGCCTGTTTTGACCACTCTTGTAAATAAAGCCTGCACTTGGATCCTCAACTCCGTTGTCACGCCTTCCAGCACTCAGGTTAGTTCGCCTCCGCCAGGGAATGCGTTCCCTCAAGGACCATATTCAAGATTTTCTGGACATTGCTTACCACTCTGATCTCCCGTACTTCATGTTGATTTACTTTTTCTGTTATTGACTAAATTAACCATTAAAAACCATACTCGCCTGTGATGGTCTTCAAGGGTCGCTTTGTCAGTTCTTGGACTATGCCCTGTTGCTAACTGGTTCCCCGTTCACTGTGGGAGAGGTGGAGGACTTTAAGACCCCTAAGAATTTTTTTTTTGGGGGGGAGGGCATAACCAGCAAGCTCCAGCGACAGCGGAGACAACAAAACAGCGGTCGCGATTTAGAAGTACAAATCAAGGATTTTTTAAAGAAAAATGTCAGATGATTTCGATATAAGCCAAGAGGAGATAGATTTTTTGGGCCAGCCATATTTGTATGAACCAGAGTATACCGACCAGGAACTCCGGGAGATGGAGGAGGCTGCAGCGGCACAAACTGCAGAACTAGGTAGACAGAGAGCTCAGGAAACGTGGTGGTGCTCGTGCAGTAGATGTGAAGGAATGCCAACGGAGGTTGAGAGTGTTTGCTGCAATGAATGGGCGATTGGAATGCCTCCTTTGGAAGTTGTTGAGGCTGCTGGTGAGAGAACTGAGTGCTCCTGTCTGACACAACATAAAGGCTTTCTGCCTTTGTTGAGTAGAAGTGTACTTGAAGTGGTATTCTCCCTACCTCGTATAAACTGGAGGTGTCGACCAAGGCCTGAGGGACCTGGTGGTGCAATGTCTGTGGAGGAAGTACTGTGTTTGTGTAATTATTGTACTGATGTAGGTGTCGCGGATTAACTATATTATTCACTCTATGCATTTGTTTTACAGTCAGCTCAGGTTGGTGGCATACCGAGTTGTGCTTGAATGGATGTTGAAAGGAGAAAAACTTGGAAGAGGTAACAGGAAGGTTCTTCCCTCCTGTGTTGTTCATGCCATAAGGGTAAGATACCCATCCCAGTCTGGATCCTATGTGGGCTTCAGAGAGGCAGATTATGCTTTTGCCCTGATGTAGACGTTAAAAATTAGCTCCGTGTAAAAATGTTAGTATTTTGTAAATAAATATTTTGTACACATAAATGTGTTACTCAAATGTAATACAACATTTGGTTAAACAATCTTTGTATTATGTAGGCATCACTTATGTCAGCACTCAATAAATAATCATATGCAAGTTTTGTACTGTGTTGTAATGTTCTTTTTTTTAATTTCGTATACTGTGGTGCTTTTGTAGGTACATAGCACAGTTTCACAATGGAACAAAAGAAACCAAATCAAAACAAGTAAGATTTTAAATAGGTAATACATCGAAAGAATTGTCAAACATTTAAATAAAATTAACTATACTATAAAACACTGAATAATACTGCATTGACTGTCGTAAGAAGACACAAGATCAGTTTCAAAAAAAGAAATGTACAGAACATTCAGTGGCTAAAATCTTGACTGGTGCTTTAAAATGGCTTCTTGTTTGTCAGGTTTTGGTTTGGTTGCAATATTTGCAGGCAGACTGGGAAGTGTCACATGTGATGACCAGTCCTTAAAAGTAATCTGTTTATCCTTCTGACATTCCAGAACTCTCCGAACCAGATCCTCTCTAAACGTTTGTGTAGTGGGTTCGAAAAGTTTCCTGGCAACCCAGTCTTTGGAGTGTTTGGGAAACACAATGTTGTACCGAGGTATGCCTAAAAAAGATATACATTAATGTTCAAAGTAATACTCAATTAGATGAAAAATGAGATGTCTGTCATGTATTCTCCAACAAATTGTTTCAAACATTTACAAATGTATTTCTTCTGCTTAACATAAAGGAAGACATTCTGAAGACCGTTTTGGGGGCACAAAAACACTACATAAATTATGACAGATTTGTCATTCTTTGGGCTGTCATTCTCATAGCTACTGTAACCAGTACTTACACATAATATCAACACACATTTCTGATCTGATTTCATAAGTATGACTTATATGTGTTGTGTGAAACTTGTGTTATGGTATAGGTTTTGACTTACCAGCACTGGTTGTGGCCTGTTTACACTGAACATTTTCATTATGGTCTAGTATGGCCAGCTGCGTACGAGCTAACATGGAGGAGAAATGGAAGTGCAGGTTCTTCTGGCAGTACTTTAGTAGGACTGAGTGGAAAACGTCAAGTGTGCCTGTAAAAAAGTACATATGTATTATGTGCAGTGTTACACAAGGATCAGTTGACACATATACATGCATTGTGTAGTTGTAATAACTTGCCTACATGCTTAATCAGGGCCATTTGGCTCAGGTCCTTCAGGAGACCTTTGTTCAAGACAATTGTCTCCAGGGTGTGGTACGCACGAGAGTCTTTGTTAATCCACCTCTTCCGTCTCTGTTGCTCAGGACTGAGGTCGCTGTGTAGACATCTATGCTGCATACCATCCTGAGTCCAGCTATGTTCTCCACAGATGTGATGTAGTATCGACTTCCATTTCCAGATCAAGTCCTAATAGGAATTTTAAAAATATAAGATGTTTTTACAACGTAGTTATATTAATTAGTAAGCAGTGCAAGATGTTAAACTTACATCTGGGTCACCTCCACAACTTGAACATGAGTACCATAAGTGGTTGCAGATGCACTTGATCCAGGGCTGTAGATCTCTGTTGTCCTTGTATCTTGACAAGGACAACAACTTCTTCAATTGCCCTGTCAAAGCAGTAAAAAAAAAAAAAAACTTTCACTAGACAAGGCGTTTCAGAAAGGCGGGGCATAGAGGAGAAACAATAATGTACATTATATGGAAAATAATGTGTTTTTTTAACCTTAAACCACATAAACATATTGCATTACACCAAATACACCAAATAATGTTCTTTTTAGCAACGTCGTATGACCCCTTTAAAATAAATGTACCTGTACTGTAGTTACATTATACATTAATTTTAAAGACCATAAAACAAATCATATTCCATTACATTTGAATACATACCTCATTTGGCTGAAACATCATCGCAGGCACAGCTGACGGTTTCAGATATTTTCCTGTCTTTCCCTGTCTTACTCTATAATCCTCGGAGCTGAAATGTTCACTCCGCAGCACGCGTCTATACAGTTTTTCCTTTGGTATATTTACATCCCAACGAATAGCGATCAGCCATAGCTTCAGACGCTCAGGATCATTTACAGGGAATGTGTGAAATTTTACTGGCGAATCTCCCCTTGATTTTTTCGAACGTAATCTTAAGGGTTTAGCTCTGCTAAAGCATCCTGGATATACACATGAAAACACCATTTTATAAATTATAAAAATTAGAGTACAGCTAACAAAAAATTTGACTTATTCAGGTGGTTTTTCTTTGCTGTTGTACATACTTCTAAATCGTGACCGCTGTTTTGTTGTGTCCTCTCCTCTACGCCTCCGCGTTCGTCACTGCTCATGCTAAGCATACGTCCTACGTCATCCGCCAGAAAGGCACTCTCTCGTGAACGCGCGTACGACAGTTAGAGGAAGTGACCAGAGGGCACTACATCTCTGACTCTTGCCACTCTACCCCAGACTACATTTCCCATAATCCTTTGCCGGACGCATCATCTCTGATTGCATTCACCTGTGTCTTGTTTCCTCATCAGTCTCACCCTATTTAAAGCCTGGTTTTACACCCACTCATTGCTCAGTATTGTTAGCCTTTAGCATTCCGTAGTTCCTGTTTTTTCCTATTTCCTTGTTCCTTGCCTTGCCTTGTTTTTTGACCCTGGAATGTTTGCTGCCTGCCCTAACCATTGCCCATTTATTGGATTACTCTTTTGTCTCATCCTGGATTATACCTGTTTGCTGTTGATTGACCCTGCCTGTTATCTCTTAGAAAGTTATTTAGAATTAAAATCAAAACTCACACAAGCTGATTTGTCAAGAATAAACTCTTGATTTGTCAAGAATAAACCTGAATTCCTTTAGAAAACATGAAATGATCGCGGTACACCGTGGTAGGCCTCTTGCAGCTCCTCTGCTGCCAATGTGGGTCACAGTGCAATGCAGCCAGAGGAACCCCAGATCTCACGGTGATCTGGGGTGCTATCTGCTCGTCCTCAGGTCAGTTACACAGTGAGCAGACGGCGATTTAAGTCTTTGTGTCCTTTCTTTGTAGTTATTTTTTAGGATAATTTGAAGCACAGTCTGTTTCAGCACTATTTAGGAGCGAATTATGTTACCGCGATGACGGACGAACATACACGTAGAACTAATATATAAACACCAGAATTATCTTCACAACTTGTGTATATACACATTCTTCATACACTTCAAAGTATTAATACAATGATTTACCGATTAATTCACTATATTTTCTACAATCTTTCAACTCAATCGTTCCAATCAGCTGCACATCCTCTTGCTCTCCTCTTTTCCCTTCCAACCACTCACATTTTCCCATTTCCCCGGGAGGGAGGGTCTTAACACGTCCAAGCCAATGAAAGGAAAGACCAACCTAACTTGTAGGGCAAAAGCATGTTTTTCACATGTGCACAACAATCAAACTTACTACAGATAATGGCATTCTTAAAGACACAAGCACACATATTTTGCGACTGTATATGAAACATTGTGTATGTGAATACTCCATTATCATTTCAGCCCTGCGTGAGAAACTAAAAGAAGCAAAACAACAGTAAATGAAATGATATAACCCATTACATTCTAGAATTATATTCTAGTGGGTTGCATGCTCCCCCTTCTAAACATCTCATGACCCCAATTGCTTCTTACACTTTACTTCTCTGCACTTTAACTGTAACACTGGGCTCCATATGAGCACACTGAGTACACTGTGCCATAGGGAGACACCACACTGTGCTACAGGGTTTCTTTTTTGATTCTCCCCCACCCTCCACATTATTGACCATTCCTCTATGAACCAGGGTTAAAGGTCGGTTAGTGGTCCGGATGAGAGTATAATTGCTCAATCTAGTGTTGTCAAAAGTTCCGACTGCGATAGCAGTGAAATTAAAAAAACGTCCAATTCCCGCTAACATTTGGGGGCTGTTGGGCAGCTTCTTAAACACCGCTGATTGGCCATTGTGTTCACGCGATCAACATATATGACTGTGATTGGCTACAATTATCATCGCTTCATGCTCTTCACCGAGAGATCACACAGAAGCGCAGGGCGCACACAGTGCCCAAACGATAGCGGGAAATTTACGTTTTTAAAATTTCAGTACCGACTGGTATCGCAGTACAATACTAGATCAATTTGACTACATGTCTTATGTTTCTTTTGTGGTGGGAATAAACAGTCTCTACCTCTCTGGTAGAATTATCTACACTGGGCTCTCCCTCTTCTAAACCAGGATCTCTCGGTTCATCTGGAATCTGAGTGGAGAGTTCTCTATGGCCTCCTTCTGTGAAAATTAGCTCAGCAATTTCGACAATGGATTTATCCAATTCACCTACATGGCAAACGGTGTCCTCCTCCACAGCAGATCCTTCCTGTGCATCATTCTCTGGCCTGGGCTCTCTCTCTACCCTATCCGGGTAGTAATACCACAGATCATCCTCCTCACTTTCAGAATCAGTACTTGGTTCACCTTCAGTCAGTTCCACATTCCTTCATCTTAACCCTTTTCTTTGTTTTCATTAGTCAACTGTTCCATATGACTAATGCCAAGGGCTGTGGGACAAGAGAAAGCCTCCGGAATGCACTGAGGTGAAACACCTAACTGATCCAACAGTCTGAAAGAATGACTCCTCGCTTTCAGTAGTCACAGCTAACTGACAGATGGCCTTTACCCCAGAATTAGGTATCTCCTCCATCCAGAGTCAGTGCTTGAGTCACATGGGTAACAGGACAGCACATCTGCATCGATGTTGCGACTTCCTGGCTTGTACTGCAAACTGAAGTTGCAGGTAGATAAGGTGGCTAACCAGCGATGACTTGTCGCACTCAACTTGGCAGTGGACAAGACATAGGTGAGTAAATTTTTGTCAGTCTACACCACGAACTGAGTACTGTATAAATAGTCAAAAACTCCAATTGATGAACAGGGTAACGTTGTTCTGCGGCACTCAACTTCCTACTTGCATAAGCCACGGGCCTTAAACCATTTGAATGTTCCTGATTCAGGACGGCGCCAAACCCATTCATTCTGGCATCTACATGCAGGACATACTGTTTGGTGGGATTGGCAAAAGCAAGTACTGGCGCGTGTGTGATGGAATAAATAATCTCCAGCGCTCTCCAAAAGGTTCAGATTCCTTGAAGTACTTTGTTGTGACCAGATTCCTTGCCTTTTTGTTGTCACCAGGTTTTGGAGGATACCCTTTGGTGAGCTCGGTCAACGGTCAACCCTTTATGAAGCGGCAATTAAACCCACCAAAACCCAGGAAGGATCTCAGTGACTTCAGGTTGGTGGACATCTTCCAGCGAGTTACAGCTTCTATCTTGGCAGGGACTGGTGACACTCCAGCAGCTGACACAATGTGCCCAAATTACCAGATTTGGGACTGACAAAACTAGCATTTATCAATGGATACCTTCAGCCCACACTCACTCAGACGGTCTAAGACTTTCAACAGTCTCTCTTCATGTTCTGCAGCCAAACACAATGATGTCGTCAAGGAATACAAGGACTTGGAGGAGGTGCATGTCTCCCACAGCTTTCTCCATAAGCCACTGAAATGTGGCTGGAGCTCCAGTAATTCCTTGCGGCATCCGCTGAAACTGGAAGAATCCCAGGGGACAGATGAATGCAGTTTTTTTCCTTATCCTCCTCTAACATGGCTATTTGATAGTATCCAGTACGGAAAACCATTTGCTTCCCACCAAGCAGACCAGGGCATCATCAATCCGTGGTGTGGTGTACTGAACAGGTATTGTATGAGCATTTAGAGTACAGTAATCGATGCACATTCTTATGGCCCTGCTCTTCTTCCGGGCCACCACAATGAGCGATGCATGCAGGCTTCTTGACTCCTTAATGATTCCAGCTGTTAACAACTCTTTGATGTGATGTCGTACATCCTCGATTTCAGCCTGTGCGGATGCGCCTGGAGCATTCTCTGAATGGATTGTTGTCTCACAGCCTGATGTGATGCTCAACTTCTCTAGCTAATCCAGTGTCCCACTCGTTGGTGGAAAACACATCTCCTCTAGTGGACAACTTCTGACGCAGTCTCCGTTCCCAGGCCTCAGGAATAGATGACTCACCGAAATTAAACAACATTGGGACTATTACGTGGGAGCTGTTGGAGCCTCCAGAAGGTACTGCCAGCATGTCTGTGGGATACACGTGGGCAACTATTGTTCCTGCCAAAATAGAAATATCCTTAAATGTTTCGTTATGAACCAGGAGGCTTGTCAGTCTCCATTTGACAGATGGCGCATACTTCCCCTCTTGGTGGAACCAGTCACCAGGACCTATCCACCGAACTTTTCCCTCAGGCTTGTCAGGGAGTTTCTCAGTCTCTTGCAGCTGAGGCAGATGGAGCACGGAGTGTCGGGTCTGGATTTTCAAAGCATGTGCGACCCTGGATCCCTCAATACCTTGACTGAGCACAGAAAGTCGTTTGAAGGAACTTGCGTTGGTATCAATTATAACCGGCACTTGGGGGGACCTTGAGGATCAGGGCATACAAGGGCCAGAATGGACAGTGACTCTTCCACACCAGTAACAGAAGCAGGGAAGGTGATGTCAATAACCATATACCCCTTTTATGGGTAACTGGATGAGTTGAGCCCCCATATCAACAATAAAGTCAGCAGGTGAATGGGCACATCTGGGAGATTTCTGGAAAACCAGCTGTCGAACACAATTATCACCTGTGATCCAGTGTCTAACCAGTGTCTGACCATAGCCAAATTAACATTTATATTAAAAAGCATTACACACTAACACAAAACATACTCAAGACCTGTAAAATGTATCAAATCCAGTCAAGATACAGATTGGCTTCAGACAGCACAGACAATTTTATTAAAGCCCTCAATCTGAAAAAAAATGAAAAATTGAATCACTAAATTTATTAACAAAAGAATGTAACAACTAAAGATGGTGTTAATTTGGCTATAAATGAAATACATTACATATATAAAAAGCAGCATGTAAAACTGAGTTGGAAAAAGAAAGCATGCATTTATTTCAATAGTGATTGAAATGAATGTATTATATGAACTAAAATACCTTTAAATCTACATAAAAAGAGCAGAAAGCAAAAAAAATGTATATGACATATAATGATAAACGTAAACATAGAATCTAGAAACCTGCAACAACAGAACTATTCTACAATTTGAGTATTCATTTTTGTTTGTGCATGTGCGTGTGCGTGTGTGTGTGTGTGTGTGTGTGTGTGTGTGTGTGTGTGTGAAATAGCAGTGAACATTCAGACTAGGGCAGTGGTTCTAAACCATTTTTATTCCTTCCTCTCCGAATCAATTCTGCAAGGCCCCCAAACCTTAAATTCACAAAAACCTTTGTATTCTAGTGTTATCACCTTTCAATTCCATGTAACTATTTTAAAACTACTTTGCAAAAACGTCAAAGCTCAATTATACAGTAAGTTTAACAAATAAGCACAAGCCAACCTGCCACAGGGAGATTCCAAAGGACTGCATATAAACTACTATACGGCTCCATTCAGAATCACTAAACACACCAAAATACAACTGAAAAATTAAAACATTCTGAATGTGTGGAAACTCAGCAATCTGAAGGCACCTCGACGTCATCAGTGAACAGTTCCTCTGTCAGAAGCAGTGATCGTGTCTGTGTACGGAGCGTGTGATGTCCATATGTACATAAACACCACTGATCCTCACAAACTTCTCCAAAACACTCTTCTTCGGAGAGCATCCGTTATAAAACACTAGCTGTACATTAATTTTGACAACTACATGAATATACTGAACTGTGTTCATGCAGAAATATGATGTTAGTGATCAGTGCGCCGAGAGCGCAAATACATGGTTTGTTTGTGCATCAGTAATAAACACGGATACACGCACACCTAATGTACGACTCCTGTACACTGTAATCATCTTTACCTTGATTACAATCGTCATCCATCAAAACTTGACACTGGCTTGCTTTATCCATCCGAGAGCTGTAGTTTGTGTATCATATGCACATGCAACGGTCGGGTGTTTTGTGCCGCTGTTCAGTCTTTATTTCACTCAGCGCGAAAAGAAATGTCTTGAGCTGCTCCAAAACACAGAATATCACAGAATATGTGCAATCATAAAATTAGTGAATTAAACAAAAGCTTTAATTTTAAGTTATTTTACATCTCAAGATTAGGGCTACAGCTGCCTGCGGTTGCATTGCTGCTGGCAGCACTATTGCCAAACATTGGTTATTTTTTTGCATTTTGCAGCATCGATCTCTACACTTCTCTTTTTTTCGGTCTCTAAGGACTTGCTTGTCATCACGAGTCCACTCTCCTTCGCATCAATTTTGGTTTATTACAAGCAAAAAAGATTGCATTAGCGCCCTCTTTTGTTGGCAGTGTCACTTAATCTGACACTTTTTCTTTGATGATGAACCAGCCAGGCTATCGGATGGGCGGCCATTCTGCACTTCTTCAGATGGTCCAGATGGCCAGTCTGCCCCTGGCTGTAGCCTGAGTCCAACTCTGATCAACATTTACATTAATGAATTAGCGGTGCAGTTGGAACAGTCTACAGACCCTGGACTTAATCTACAGGACAAAAACATCAAGCTTTTGCTGTACGCAGATGATCTGGTGCTGCTGTTAACCACCACACAGGGACTACAGCAGCACAGCAGTAAACCTCAAAAAGACCAACATTATGGTCTTTCAGAAAAAGCCCAGATGCCAGGAACACAGATACCAGTTCCATCTAGGCAGCACCACCCTAGAACACACAATGCAGTATACTTACCTTAGCCTGATCATCACTGCATCGGGGAGTTTCAGTATGGCAGTGAATGCTCTCAAAGATAAAGCTTGAAGATCTCTATGTGCCATTAAGAAAAAAATTCCAAAATATTGAATTACCAATTCTCAATGATTATTAATATACAAAAAAGATCCCTAAAATTCTGGATGAATTTAAAGGGTTAGTTCACCCCAAAATTTTTGTAAGATAAATATCCATATTTCAAACGTAATAAACACTTTTTTCTCACTTCCGCTGACTGTGGTACGCGGAAGCCGTTCCGGCGGATGACGTAAGACGTTGGCGTTGCGTGATTAGTGACGAACGCGGAGACAAGACAAAACAAAACAAAACGCCGGTCACGAATTAGCACAAAACGAGGATTTGTAAAGAAAAATGTTGGATGATTTCGATATGAGCCAAGAGGAGACTGGTTTTCCTTTGCTAAAATAAGGAAACTTTGGCCCGGTTTCACAAACAGGGCTTAGCTTAAGCCAGGATTAGCTCAAACATGCATTTTAGTCTGGGACTAGCTTAAGCCTTGTCTGTGAAACCGGGGGTAAGTTTCCTTTGCTCCTGCATATCTCAGAGGCGCGCGCACGACGCCTACGTCCTACGCCATCCGCATGCACGACTTCCGCGTACCACAGTCAGCGGAACTGAGAACAAAGTGTTTATTATGTTTGAAATATGGATAAAGGATTTCAGTTCCCACACTGCTCCTTTGACTTCCATGCTCCGAGCAAAACCCAAGTCCCTGTCCTGGACCACCAGTGCCCACGAAGTACACTGCTCCTTTGACTTCCATGCTCCGAGCAAAACCCAAGTCCCTGTCCTGGACCACCAGTGCCCACGAAGTTCTCACAACGCTCCGAAGGGCCTTCAGCACGGCCCCCATCCTTCATCATCCTGATCCGGACATTCCATTCATAGTGGAGGTGGACGCCTCCACCACCGGCGCCGGGGCCGTGCTGTCCCAAC
>NW_015540856.1:484609-485190 GCF_001515605.1 Sinocyclocheilus anshuiensis | reverse complement strand
AACGACTCCTTGGAAACTGTTCCACGATCTCCAACGTAACCGGCATCCGATCCTCACCATCAGAACTCAGATAAGCACCCTGGAACCATTCACTGTGTTGACACTCACCTGCCTTTAACACATCTATTCCAGTCATCCCCTTACCCAGTCAATAAACCATCCTGATTTGCACTTACCTGTTGTGTCTGGCCTTGCTTTGTGACAGTGTGAGGGATGTTTTATTACGGATGCGCTCACTTTATTTCTGAGTAAAATACAGGCTAATTTTCATTTTTGGGTGAACTAACCCTTTAAAATCAAATCCCATACAATCATTACATTTTAATTAATTACAAATTTAAATAGTTATATTTTTTTTCTTATCTTATTCTGATCTTTTCATTGCTATTTTGTATGTTTTCTCCACATATATTCCAAGCTTTTTTTTTTCAGTCATGCCAGTCAAGCAATTTTGAATTTAAATTTAGATAGACAGACAGATAGATAGATAGATAGATAGATAGATAGATGGATAGATAGATTCCTGTGATATAACATGGTCTGTGAGATGGGGGTCTCTCTAGCTTCTCTCTCTCTCTCTC
>NW_015540856.1:461713-484533 GCF_001515605.1 Sinocyclocheilus anshuiensis | reverse complement strand
TCTCTCTCTCTCTCTCTCTCTCTCTCTCTCTTTTTCCCAGAGCCAGCAATTATATTCCATACATCAATAGCGGGCGAGCTGAGAATGCTGGTAAATGACAGAGTGTGTGAGATATGTGAGAAACAGCAGCTCTCGGATGGCCATCATGAAGGCTTCTGTCCTTCTTTAACCGCTCCTGTAAATAATGCATTTTATCTTCGATTGAGGGAAAAATATAGAGAGGGATAAATACCCATAATGCTGTGCTCCCTGATGTCTTTGCCAGAACAGATGAGAGGATGCGCTCCAAATGGAACCTTACACCCAATGCTGAATTACAGCTGCATATACAGTACGAGTCTGTATGGCATTTGTATAAAAAAGGAGGGGGAAAAAAAACACTGTCAAGGAGAAAAATATGATATATAATTAAAGAAAGGGGGGGGAAAGGGTGTTTGAAATATAAAACAGCCACACATGTATTTGTTACTCTTGCAGTTTCTTTTTTAGATTTTTTTTCCCGCCGTATAATCTTTCTTTTCCTCTACAAGATATCTCTCTCTTTCAGTCATTGGTTGTAAGATGGCCAATATTCTGCCTGCCAAATAGAGGACAGGTTATGTATGTATGTATGCATGTATGTATCTGCATCATTTTATGATATGTCACCGATGGAGATGGAGAATTTAACAATGCATGTTTGTAAATTGCACCACACTGGTTGTGTGTTTATTTATTGTGTGCAACCAGTGAAGACATCACAAAAGACAAAATAATAATAATAATAATAATAATAATGAAAAACAATGTAATTTTTTTCATTGTTTATTTGCAGTGCCCAGATTCATTGCATTACATTCAATTCAAAACTGAAAAAAAATGTTTTAAAGGGGTCATGAACTGCATTTTTTTATTATTTTATAATGTTCTCTGAGGTTCACTGTTAGTGTGATTTCACATTTAGGGTGCTTTCACACCTGGCTCGTTGTTTCGGAACCTGGCGCGTTTCCCCCCTTAGCTCGGTTCGTTTGGGCATATGTGAACACGGCAATCGCGCCCGGATCCGCGCCAAAACAATCGGTCCGAGATCGCCTGAACGAGGTGGTCTCGGCTCAATTGAAAACGAACTCTGGAGCGGTTCGGTTGTAGTGAGAAAGCAATCCGATCTAACGGACCAACAAACCAGGCTATATCACAGTGTATAATGGGTAATTACGTAAGTTCCGTGAAAAGCATTAGCTTTGTTGTTTTGCTAATACTTCAAAATGAACCTGTGAATGTCTGTGGGTGAGCACGTCTTCGCCATTCAAAATCAAAGCTCACTTCTTATTGCTCTTCTTCCTAGTAGGTGCATTTTAAAAATGTTTTCCCGATGAATCATGGACTCCTGCTCAAAATGATAAATGAATATAAGGACAGCTACAAAAAAAAAAAACTGTTGTCGTTCCATCCTGACGGATGACAGCCGTGACAGCTAGTGGAGTCTCGGTAAATAAACCGTGGAACTTTGACCAATGAGACAACAGTTTACTCGCTCGTGACTTGCATTAACAAATTTGGTCCGTTTAGAAACTTTGCCGTGTGAAAGCGAACAGCACCAAGAATAAAAAGCAACATTGTAATAATTTGAATCCCTGTTTCGGAACAAAGCAATCGATCTACAGGTGTGAAAGCACCCTTAAAAACACCATCATAAGTTTTTATGGGGGATATGAAGTTTTTAGTTTTTAGAAGTAATAAACTATTTTCTATCCTATTTTGAGTCTCTCTGCAGAACGGTCTGTTTTTATAGGTGGGGCGCATTCAAGTAAACGCCCACTGCTGTGATTGGCTAAGAGTTTTGCTTATTAAAATAACAGAGGGACGCTGCTGTGACGTACTCTGAAAACAACATGGGTCATTTGGGTTAAAAACGTATAAATACTCAGTATATCAAACTGTCTGGAACAGACAATGCAATACTGGTAAAAGCATGTTTACATTACGACATTACTGTCGCATCCGCTCTAGTCAGACTCAGCACTGCATTATCCTTTACTTTCAGTCTCTCTGAAAAGCCTGCATCATACTGTCTTGTTTAAAAATTAATCCGTAGCAAAGTAAAGCAAACAAACAAACAGTGATTCACTGACACCATCCGGAGCTCTTTGCTAATTTTACCCCGTGTTTACACAGAAAGCGACAATAGACAACAGAACCCATTATAATCGGTGATTCTGTCTACACTGGATGCGGCACGGATTGACATAACAAATCCCCGACAGTAAACTGATGTCCTGCTCTATTTCTGACATACAAGCATTCGCGCCGCTTCTGACCTGAAAGAGAAATTGATTCACGACATGAGTTTGCGTCTCTCTAGTATTTCCTCTCTTATCACAAGCACCTATCAGTGGGCGGGGCTAAAGGGGCAGTGATGTAGAATCAGGCGTTGATCTTCTCCTGCGGAGGTGGGGCTTAGCCACACTATTAAGTGGCACATTACAAAACAAGTCGTTTTCTGAGCTTGGTTTCAATAAAAGCTGTTTTTAATCTAACGAGAAAGTTTTGAAACTTACAGGATGTTTTTATAGTACATTGACCTGTTATATGTCAAAAGATCAAGGGAAATTAGATTTCTCAGTTTATGACCCCTTTAAAATGACTATTTATAACATGTGCATACTATTTAAGTTCTGTCTGCATCATCAGTGTGTGCCATTCAAATTGATTTCTTTATTCCATTTTTAATCATGTTTATTTAGTGAGATCAGATTCCATGCATCAGATATTACAGGTTCTGCAGTTCACGTGGGCTCAGGTGGATGGAGTGCTTAAGTAATCTTAAAAGTGCAGTGATTCAGTGCACTGTAAGTCTTTTAGCTTGATTACAGGTAGGTGAGCATCAGCTGGAGGAGAAGATTCAACATTCCTCGACACTGGCTGACTAGCCATGGGGGAGACTCTCTGCAGAACGGTCTGTTTTTATAGGTGGGGCGCATTCAAGACTTGCAGGTAAACGCTCACTGCTGTGATTGGCTAACAATTTCACTTATTAAAATAACAGATGGACGCTGCTGTGACGTACTCTGAAAACAACATGGGTCATTTGGGTTAAAAACGTATAAATACTCAGTATATCAAACTGTCTGGAACAGACAATGCAATACTGGTAAAAGCATGTTTACATTACGACATTACTGTCGCATCCGCTCTAGTCAGACTCAGCACTGCATTATCCTTTACTTTCAGTCTCTCTGAAAAGCCTGCATCATACTGTCTTGTTTAAAAATTAATCCGTAGCAAAGTAAAGCAAACAAACAAACAGTGATTCACTGACACCATCCGGAGCTCTTTGCTAATTTTACCCCGTGTTTACACAGAAAGCGACAATAGACAACAGAACCCATTATAATCGGTGATTCTGTCTACACTGGATGCGGCACGGATTGACATAACAAATCCCCGACAGTAAACTGATGTCCTGCTCTATTTCTGACATACAAGCATTCGCGCCGCTTCTGACCTGAAAGAGAAATTGATTCACGACATGAGTTTGCGTCTCTCTAGTATTTCCTCTCTTATCACAAGCACCTATCAGTGGGCGGGGCTAAAGGGGCAGTGATGTAGAATCAGGCGTTGATCTTCTCCTGCGGAGGTGGGGCTTAGCCACACTATTAAGTGGCACATTACAAAACAAGTCGTTTTCTGAGCTTGGTTTCAATAAAAGCTGTTTTTAATCTAACGAGAAAGTTTTGAAACTTACAGGATGTTTTTATAGTACATTGACCTGTTATATGTCAAAAGATCAAGGGAAATTAGATTTCTCAGTTTATGACCCCTTTAAAATGACTATTTATAACATGTGCATACTATTTAAGTTCTGTCTGCATCATCAGTGTGTGCCATTCAAATTGATTTCTTTATTCCATTTTTAATCATGTTTATTTAGTGAGATCAGATTCCATGCATCAGATATTACAGGTTCTGCAGTTCACGTGGGCTCAGGTGGATGGAGTGCTTAAGTAATCTTAAAAGTGCAGTGATTCAGTGCACTGTAAGTCTTTTAGCTTGATTACAGGTAGGTGAGCATCAGCTGGAGGAGAAGATTCAACATTCCTCGACACTGGCTGACTAGCCATGGGGGAGACGAGATGGATGTCTTCCCGAGCTTTTTTGGGAAGATCACATCAGGAGATGAGGGCAGAACGGCAGCTGTTTACAAACCCAACACTACTTTCAGGAGCTGTGAGCCTAAAGCGTAGTCGAATTAGAAAGAAGATGAAACAAACAGGCTATTAGGAATTATTTACAAAAGCAAAAGTGGGAGAAAAAAACTTTCTTCATTGCAATTAAAATTTTAAAGGCTCAGAATTGCAAAATATTTGATGCATATTCCTTTATTGTGTCAACTCACCAACAGCCTGCAGTGAATCAAAAATGAAATCTTTCCCCCTACGAAATGTGTTACTCCTGATATGAAACCATGAATGACATGTCTCAGTGAACAAATATTTAAAGAGACTAGATAAAGCAGTCCAACAATAGAGTATTGACATCAAACACCATGAGACAAAAAAGACATTTACTATTAATTGTAAAAGGAAAAAATTAGGAAAATCCTCCATATACAGTATATTCATATTTTTATGGAAAACTACTTTTAAGTTGAAAAGAACAGCATTTATGTGAAATATGTATTTTTTTGTATCATTACAAATGTCTTTACTGTTTTGATCAATTTAATGCGTTCTATAATGTATCTTTTGAAAACAAATTGTACTGACCACATACTTTTGTTTCTGCAAGACCTAATGCTTTGTAAATCTGTCTGATAATCATTATAAACATCAAGCAAGTTGATAAATCAGAAGACTTCAGAAAATCAGTAGTACAATATATATATAGAAAGATTGTACAAAATAAATCTGTCTGTTTTAGATTGCCATTTGGTTGGCCCGTGTTTGTTTGTTTGCTCTGATGCCACTGAGTAAACAAACAGCATTTTGCCAGCTCTCAGCATCGTCCAATTAAAGCGTTTCATCAGCCAGAACAGGAAAATGGATGGTTGCAGTAGAGGGGTGTAACAGCCGGGCTTTTCCATGCACGCAGATACTTTCAACTTATGAAGGACTGCATTTTTCCCCACACTCACATTCAGAAAATGATTTCAGTAAAAAAAAAATAAGCAGTCCTATTCGACCCCTGATAAATGTGCTGTGGGCTGATGTTGTCACTCAACAGTAGACGACCCAGAACCCCAAGTGTGTCCTTAAAGCGTCGGCAGTGCTGGCACACCTCACTGACCCCTGCCTCACAGCAGGTCGCAGCATCTGCTGAAAGCAGCCCTCTAATGACCCCACAGCTCCACACACACACTCACACTCACAAGGGTAGGCAAAGGTAGGTCAGCTTCTTCCAGAGCCCCTCATTTACTGCCAGCCAGGGGTGCTACCCATCCTGGACAAAACCTCCTCATGTGGAGAGAGCTCATGTAGTCACACTGCACAGCAAAAACAAATTATGAGATTTAGCAGCAAATACAAAGCCTGGTGATCATATCATCGCAAAATGTAACTACATTATGGCCTAGTTCTTTATAAAATTGGTTATATAACTATGTCCAACTTTAAACTCACAGTGTCACATACAGCGATACATAGTATACAGCAAAACTTGGCTGTGCTATTGTTGATATTATTGCAAAAAAAGTGTATTATCACAGTTCTATATATAAAGCTGGATATATATTCTATACATACATACAGTATACTGACGTAAAGTGATATATACAGTTTAGAAAATCTCTACTGTTTGATTTACGGTAGATAATCGCAACATATAATCTATATAATCGCGGATATCCACATTAATACTCGCATAGGGTGATAGACACAGCAAATCTCAACTGCCTGATTTTTTTTTATTTCGTCACAAAATGTAACGTTATTATCACCCAGCTCTTTATAGAAAGCTGGATATGTTCAATTTTATCCACATACATGTAATATACTCATATAGAACAATATATAATAAACAGCAAATTTCAGCTGCTTGGATTTTTAAAAAAGTAAAAATAAAAAAGTTTGTATGTATCGTCACAAAATGTATCTATATTATTATTCAGCTCCAATCTAAAAAATGCAACTATACGTCATGAAGATATTTAAGGGTTCATGAATTGAGAACTCAAATTTTCCTTGATCATTTGACATGGTCACTGTAATATAAAAACATCCTGTAAGTTTCAGAACTCAAAACCTTGTTAGACTAAAAACAGCATATATTGAAGCCAAGCTGCTAAAACGACAAATTTTAGAATGAGTCACATTATGAAGTCATAGTGGGATGAAAGGCCAACTGTGGGGCAGTTGTGGCCTAATGGTTAGAGAGTTGGACTTGTAACCCAAAGGTTTGAGTCTCGGTAGGTGGGGGGAGTGAATGAGCAGCGCTCTCTTCCACCTTCAATACCACGAATGAGGTGACACCCTTGAGCAAGGCACCAAACCCCCAACTGCTCCCTGGGTGCTGCAGCAATAATGGCTGCCCACTGCTCTGGGTGTGTGTTCACCGTGTGTGTTCACTACTCACTGCTGTGTGTGTGCACTTCGATGGGTTAAATGCAGAGCACAAATTCCGAGTATGGGATGCCACACATCAC
Organism: Sinocyclocheilus anshuiensis; assembly: GCF_001515605.1. Lineage (NCBI taxonomy): Eukaryota > Metazoa > Chordata > Actinopteri > Cypriniformes > Cyprinidae > Sinocyclocheilus > Sinocyclocheilus anshuiensis. The sequence continues at coordinate 477,914 of NW_015540856.1, read as the reverse complement.
ATCCTTTCCTTCCCTATTCCTTTTTCCTCTGCAAAAGAAGATCAGTGCCTACTTCTACATCACTGCCTCTTTAGCAGTGGAAAACCCTTCCCTCTGATCCTAACATTACTTTGTTTTTAATAGAGATTTTAATAGATTGTGTCAGTAACAACCTGGTCGTTTCATTTGTTCACTTCCTGTTTACTGCGGATTTGTTTTTAAATAAGAAACAGTTCAACTCAGGATTTTCAGTGAGATTGAAACTAAAAGACTTTGCTATGCCGGCTATACTAGATCCGACAGTAATGTCGCAACACGCAAGTGTGAGTAACAGTGTTTTTATCATGTGTTACTATTGCTTTGTTACACGTAGCTTGATTTGTACTGAGCATTTATGTTTTTAAACAAATCACAGCAGCACCCATAATGTAGGCTGTCAATCAGACAGGCAGAATTTGACATCGTTTACATGAAACAGCGTAATTCTTTGTCAGCTATAACTGTAGGAACTCCAAGTATATAACCTTTTAGACTTTTTTGCCACAACCAATGAAATATAAAATGGGTAATTCCTTTAAACATAACAACATAAACAGCTTTCTGTAGTATCTTCGGTTAAAAACGAATATAATATAATGGATCAGCTACCTCACCTTAATTACCAGGTTGTCGCAGGCTGTAGTATCTTTGGCATTTGAGGTGCAGGTTCGTTGTTTTCTGATTCAGGATCAGACTCTTATTCAAACATGTGAGTGAATTTCACCCGGCTGCCATTTCTCAACATCGGAAGTTTTCAAAACAATTCCAATCCAAATGTTTAATGACAGGGGCATTGAAACTTATTTTGGAATGCAAAACTGTTAGCCAATCATAGCAGTGGGCATTTACTTCCAAATCTAGAATTCACCTCACCCATCCGAACAGAGCGTTCTGACGAGGGGGGTCAAAAACAGGACAAAAAAAATGTATTATTACTTCTAAATTATGTTTTTTTTTAATGTAAAAATCGTGTTAACACTACAAGTGGACCTCAGAGTAGGGCTGCACGATAAATCGAAATGGAATCGAGATCGCGATTCGACAGGAGCTGCTATTGTCATGCGTATCTTTCAGTGAAGCACGGTTCTGTGATCAGCAGTAAATCTCCATCCAAAGGCCAGAGGGCGCTCTCCCGCTGAAACGCCAAATACGCCTCGCAGAAGAAACCCAGAAAATGCCTATCGCTGCAGCTGAATAAACAGAAGATTCAACTGCTTTCATTGATTCAGCGTGACTAATAAACACACGACTACGGCAATATACGGTTTATCTGAGTTCTTATTATTATAATTTTCATTAAAATAAAGTATATTTATAATGCAATGCCTTTATCACTGCTTAAATGCTATGAAATATGTTGCGTGCCTTATTCTGTGTAACTGATTACAGAACCGGCTTTTTTAACAAAATGCGCATGACAATCGCATTCGATTAATTGTGCAGCCCTACCTCAGAGAACAGTATACATTTTTTAAAAAGGCAGTTCATGACCCCTTTAAGATATTATAAACGTTATAGAAATAAACTTGATCTGAAACTGAGAATCTAGAACTAAGAAAAATCATAATTTGGTACAAACGTTGAAATCTCTTCATGCACCAGCTCTTATAATTACTATGATTATGATGGTGATAATTATGATAATGATGGGGATGAAGGTGATGGTTAAGATGAAAATCGATGATGACAAAAGATGGCTATTTCTTTTTGAAAGGAGGTGATAATTTACTCAAGAATCTAACATGCTCAAAATTGTTCCTTATTCTAATTTTAGTTAACAAGTAAAAAAAAAAAAAAAACACCTGAAGTGATCAGCCTGTTGATAACAAAAGATGGATTATATGTCACAAACACTTAATGATTGTCTTCATCAATATACAACTGTTATGCAACAATGCTAAGGTAGGCTATGCCTTCTTTTTGACATAGCATTTGCTTTACTTTACATTACACCTTTTAAACTGATTTGTACATTATTGTAAGCATGTAGAGTATTGTTCACCAAATAATGAGGTTTTTGTTTGTCAGGGTGTGTTAGCTTAGTGTTGTGTCCTTTTTCGTGTTATTTTTAAGGACTACTTTTTTACAGTCTTACATTTGTTGGAATAACAAGTTCAGTGAACATCATTTGGTTTGGAAGATAGAATTGTCCTGCTTTAAATTAAGTGACTTCTGAATGTGCAAAGAAACTTTGTTCGTATACCATACTGGCTAAAAAAACAAATAAATTGTGAAGTGACTTTGATGACTAGCATTGATGAAGGTGTTTTCCTCTAGATATTCTTGTAGGAGTTTGCTGAGGAAGACAGGCTTGAGAAACCCAGGGAAATAGTGTGTGCTAATAATTTGCTAATGTCTACACACCTCATTTTTCCTACACTGAAAAAAAAAGTTTTTGAAACAATTTTAACTCAATAATTGCTAGTGAGTTTGACAAGTAACAAATTTAAGTAAACAAGTAACACATTTGTCACAGTATGCCTTAGTTTGGACTTTGTTTTTGGTTTCCCTTTGAGTCGGTTGTCATGGTTACTCATTTGATTATGTTTAGGTGTGTCTCATTATCATGTGAATTTAATTCAGTTCTGTGTTGGTTCATCAACACAGAACCAAGAAGCTAAGTGATTTAACCTCGTTTTATTTTTGTTTTATCAGTGTTTTGGTTTGTATTTCCCCTATGGATCACTTTGCCGCCGTTCGCCTGCTTTGCCTTGAGCAGGGGACCAACTCCCTAGGGGAGCATATGGAAGAATTCCTCAGTCTTGCTCATCAGACCACAGACAGTTCCCCTGTGCTCATTCCTGCATGCTGGACTTAAGACTGCCACACAAGCGCAGTTGTCCGGGGAGGGTACTCGAAGGTGCTTTTTGCTGACTTGCCGCTTATGTGGAGTGGGTGCTGAGCTCCTGTGGATCTGCCTTCACCGTCTGCCAGACGCCAGCCCCACTCCCAACCCAGTGCCAAGCCAGTCACCACCCTGTTGCATGGAACGTCCCTGCATGCACCCTCCTGCCAGTGAGAGTGAGTGTTTACTGGACTTGGACACTGTTTTTCAGTTTGGAGAGTTAGAAACTTTGCTTCCCCTAAGCTTACCTGATTCTATTCATCTTGCTGGTCCCACCCAGCTTCCCTCTCCCACTTCCTCTCCAAATTGCTTTAAGAGACTTTTTATTTTTGATTGGATGTGCATTTCTTCAGTCTCCTCAGTACTCTGCCACTCCTGCTGTCCAGTCATCTTCATCCCCCATCAGTTCCTCTATTTCACCTCCTCTTAGTGGTGGGGTTCCATCTCGGGCCTGCTGGGAGTCTTTGTATCCTGGACCTTCGGCCTCGGATGCCTCTGCTCCACCTCGTCCTGCCGTCCAGACCCCTGCGCCTGCACTCCTTCCACCCTCGTTTCCGGCGTGGATCATCAGCCATTCAGCCTCGCCGGGCTCCCTCGGTCAGTCGGCTCCACCAGAGTCGGACTTCGTCACGCCTCCGCTGCGGACTTGCCGTCCCTCAGGTTCCGCCTCCTTCCTCTGCCAATCCAGCTTGCCCTCTGGTCTCTGGATCCCCACCTAAATCTCGGGCGATTGTCACTACGGCTCCGTCGCGGCCGCCTGGATCCTCTGCATCGCTCCACCTTCTCGGCTCTCTGACTCATCGTCGTCGTCCCCATGTCATCATGTGTTGTCATCCATCCTTGGCTCCTCCCTCCAGCGACATCACCATGAAGTGCAGTCCTGGCTGTGGCCTGGGTCTCCTCCTACCCTCTTCTGTTCAAGCCTCCTCCCTGGTCATCTTCTCCATCTGCACCTCCCTGGATTTTGTATGTCGTCCTCCTTCCGAACCACCTCCTGCGTCTCTCTGCCAGCGTGCCTGCCCTTTGCCATCCCTTCACCATCCTTCTGCCATCTCCTCATCCTCCTCGTCGCCTCATCATTCTGTCTACAGTCTCCCGGGAGGGAGACAATCTGTCACAGTATGCCTTAGTTTGAACTTCATTTTCCATTTCCTTTTGAGTTGGTTGTCATGGTTACTCATTTGATTATGTTTAGATGTGTCTCATTATCATGTGTATTTAGTTCAGTTCTGTGTTGGTTCAGTTGTCCGGTGTCGTCTATGTGAAGGTTGTGTTTGGACACATTTGGATTGATGATGTGTGGATTATTAAAGACTGTGACTCTTTATCTTCTTCTTCGTGCGTGTATATTTATACAACACAATTGTGACAACGTTTTGAAGAAGTAACAAATTTTGTAGAAAGACAGAAATAGTCTTTTTTTTTTTTTTTTTTTTGCAAAATATACTCCAATAATCTTTGTTTCATTTACAACTTCTAATTGTTTTTACAGTGTACAGACGTAGCTGATTTTTCTTGGTTAATCAGCATCCCTTAAATGTTGTCTAGAGGATCATAATTACTTTTCAGCAAGACTTTGTACGGTGACTGGGAGGGGACATGTTCGGTTCACTTAGTTTTGTCGTGGCCACGAGATCATTTTGTCAAGGTAACGACATCCTTATGTCGTGGCCACACGATGTAAAGTCGTGACCTCGAGATCCTTTGTTGAGGGAACAACATATTTTTTCTTGTGGCCATGAGTTTAATGTGTAAACAAACCTGCATGACCACAGCATCCTAGAATCATCAGAGATGAATAAAACATTTTTATCCATCTCAGTCTTGTAAATCCGTTAACTGATCATGTCTTTTTATTTAATGTTTGTATATTATTATTATTATTATTATTATTATTATTATTATTAAACTGTAATATAATAATATTATTATATTAACTGGTTATGGATATATTTTTATTTTTATTTTTGTATTTCCCCTTTCAGTTCGTGAATCGCTTTACCTAATTAACGTTCTGTATAATTATTATTATGCTACCAAATATTTTGGAAATACTGTAAACACCTGACAATTATGCCAATAAAGTTTTGACTTTATGATTGTATTTACGCCCGTGTATGACGATAATGAGCGTGTTGTGTTTTCATTTACAAATGATGCACGGATTATTCAATCCTCAACGAAATACTATAGTATTTATAATTATATTTGATTAATTAGCCAAAATAAAATGAAATGTTCAATTCAACCTTTAAACTGCACTTCCAGTAAAAATTCCAGTCATACATCATAATCAAAGCTTTATTGGCATGTCGAGCATTTACATTAGGCTATTATTTACAAAACTATTCAGAACGTTAAGTAAAGAGAACGTAATGAAGGGAAAATAAATAAAAATATATAACAACTAATATAAAAATGTCACCAATAATAATAATAATAATAATAATAATAATAATATACAAATATTACGGAAAAAAGACAATCAGTTAATGGGTTTACAAGACTGTGGGATGGATTAAAATGTTTTCTTGTAGGCCTATTTTATTTTACGCACTTTATGTAACATTTATTCTTAATAAACTTCATTTGAATGCTGTCTACATCACGCGCAATACAGTCCGGTAGCCTAGGCCTATGGTGGTTATAATCATTAATATAATAATTTCTTAATTCAAAATAAAATATTAATAAATCCATCTCTGATAATCCCAGGTTGCTATGGTCACGCAGGTTTGTTTACGCATTAAACTCTTGGCCACGAGAAATGGATGTTGTTCCCTCAACACAGGATCTTGAGGCCACGACTTCACATCGCGTTCCCACGAGTTAATAATGTCATGGCCACAACAAAACTACGTGAACCAAACATGTCCCCTCCTGGTCACCGTAACTTTGAATGTGAATGGCCCCATTATAAAATGATGTGCACACTTATGCACAGTGGTGTAATGTAACGAAGTAATAATACTTTGTTACAGTACTTAAGTATTTTTTGGGAGTATCTGTACTTGAGTTTTTATATTTCAGCCAACTTTTACTCCACTACATTTCCTAATTAAAATGTATACCTTTACTCAGATACATTTCCCCGAAGCATATTCGTTACTTACTACAAAATAGTCAGAAGTCAGAAGAACACGGACTGCAGGAAAGCAGGTTGGACGAATCAGTGGTCTGGCGTCTGCAAGTTAAGACTCCTTAAAACACCTTTGCTCATGTGCAAACAAGTGCGCACACAACTGCGGATGATTCATTTTTCTCTCAAGTCGAGTCCGGGGTGTGCGATATACAGCATCATCTGCGATAATATGGTAAGTGTTGTTGTAATGATTTGCGATCTGACATTATCAAGTAGGCTATATCACCAAATCACACACAGAGTGCGCGCATGTTGATTTATTAGTCTATTAAAATTCTAAATTCTAGGCATGGCATCCTAAATTGTAGAGTAGACGGCAAAAATGATTCACTCATTAACACAGTCAAATGCTTTGTTCCTGAATGAATCAGCCGTTTTAATGAATCGGTTGAATCAATGACTCACTCATTAACAGTCACTTGCTGTCACCTACTAGCCGTTTTTATTTCACATTTGAACTATTTTTTTCGTGTTTTAAATCATTTCAAATATAAGTACAGTCAGATGCAGATTCCAGAAATGTGTTCCTATGTTGGAATGAAAGACACTAAGTACCAGAAGAAGGGCTTCTTATTCTTACCCAAAAATACAAAATAGAAGAAAGAGTTAAAACTGAACAGTTTTGCTACTCAAGCTGTGTATGAAAATTGTTTATATTTATTTGCTTCTTTTCCATTTTGCATTTACTTGTACTTTTACTTTCAATACTTAAGTACGTTTAAGATTTAAAAACTACTTTTAGTACTTAAGTATAATAAATATCACATACTTTAAGACTTTTACTCAAGTAATATTCTAAACGGTGACTTCAACTTCTACCAAAGTAATCTGGTAAGATATCTGTACTTTTACTTGAGTATGGCTTTCAGGTACTTTATACACCACTGCTTATGCAACAAGGTTATTTTAAGTCTTATTTTTCTTATTTCATTAAACGTTTCCATTGTTTGTTAGTTGAATTTTGTTGGTTTTAATATTGCTTTAAAGGTGCAAAAGGATCCAACATGATTTTCCTTGGATTCTTCTTTTTACATCCTAAAAAGCTGCCATTTTAACAGGGGTGTGTAGACTTTTATACCCACTGAATATCCTCATATTTCTCACATTCATATACTCTCTGTGGATACTGGCTGCTGAAATGCCAGACTCTGGTAAGGAGTGAAACCATTCCAGCTGCTAACATCAGGGATTGAACCACAGGGATTGATCTACAGTATAGATCTTTTTTCCCCATTCCCTAAAAACACATCTTATCTGTCTGTTCATCCCAGAACTGGCACGTCGTTACTGTCCTTTTTGCTTTTCAGTTGCCAAAGTTTTATTACAGGTTGGGGTCACCTATCACATCATGGGCCCTATCATACAACCGGCGCAATGCGGTGCAAGGCGCGGAGCAAGTGTTTTTGTTAGTTTCAGCCCGACGCAGTTCTCATTTTCCCGTCCTGCGCCACGTTGTTTAAATAGCAAATGCATTTGCACCCATTTGTGCGCCCATGGGCGTGCTGGTCTAAAAACGAGGTGTGTTGAGGCGCATTGCTGGTGCGTTGCTATTTTGAGGAACTGAAAATAGACTGCGCCATAGACCAACAAAAACCTGGTCTAAAGTCTGGCACAATAATTTTTCTTTGCTATTTAAAGAGCACGTTAGTAATATGCGCCTATAGGCAGGTGCACAACGCGCGTACACTTTGCTTATTACACACACAGGGACGCGCAGCACACAAACATTTTTAAAAATGAAAAATTACATTCTGCCATGTAAATAGCGAACCCGCCATGGCGTGAGCACAACTGGCTTTTAAAGGGGATGGGAGATGAGACTCTGATTGGTTTATTGCACGTTACGCCCAAAAAACACCCATTACTCATTAAAGGGGTCATATGATGCAAGAAGGCTTAACTTTTATTCTCGCTGTAGTATTGTTGCTGCCACCGCCATGCCGTGAAGACTGTGTGTTTCGTTGTGAAAGCGAAACTACTTTGTTTGGCCTTCCAAAAGAGGACACGACTAGAAATCAGTGAACAGCGAGATCCTCAGAAATTCAGGAACTTGCAAGCGAAAAGTAAATGGTTAATTTTTAATATTATTATGATTATTAAAACCTTTTTAATACATTTCATCAGAATACATGGCTTGATTTGAATGACCTTCAATGCAGAAAGATGCTTTTTAGAACTATACAGTGTATTTACAACATCTACCAGCAGGGGCTAGTCATCTTGCTAATGTTTAATAATTGACGATCGCATGATTTTACATAAGCATCTGCTTACACATGCACTCACTTGTTTCTGCTTCTTCTTCACTGTGCTTTGATCCAGACATTCAGTACTCTTTGTGTATGTGTGTAATAGCGCCCCCTTCTCTCTCATAAATGACAGAAAGTTCTCCTCGCCAGCATTTTTGATAATTTTCACAAAACTTTCATGGCCCCTCTGAATATTTTGCAGTGTTGACTATCTGAACATTTTTATTCTGCGTTTTTATGTTTTACTCTAGCTTCATGCATTCTTTTTTTATCAATACTTTGAACAAATTTTGAACAAAAAGCTGAGAAAATTGCATTTTTGTCAAAGACTACGGGCCCTATCATACACCCGGCGCAATGCGGTGCAAGGTGCGGCGCAAGTGTTTTTGCTAGTTTCAGCCCGACACATTTCTCATTTTCCCGTCCTGTGCCGCGTTGTTTAAATAGCAAATGCATTTGCACCCATTTGTGCGCCCATGGGCGTGCTGGTCTAAAAACGAGGTGTGTTGAGGCGCATTGCTGGTGCGTTGCTATTTTGAGGAACTGAAAATAGACTGCGCCATAGACCAACAAAAACCTGGTCTAAAGTCTGGCACAATAATTTTTCTTTGCTATTTAAAGAGCACGTTAGTAATATGCGCCTATAGGCAGGTGCACAACGCGCGTACACTTTGCTTATTCAACTGGCTTTTAAAGGGGATGGGAGATGAGACTCTGATTGGTTTATTGCACGTTACGCCCAAAAAACACCCATTACTCATTAAGAGAATAGGGACAACCCATTTAGACCATGCGCCCGGGCGCGCCGACCGTTTTCCCGTCGTTAAATTAGCAAAAGTGGATTCGGACATGCCCTGAGTGCGCCTGCGCCGTGCGCTTTAGACCATGCGCTTAGATCGTTAAAATAGGGCCCCATTGCTCTTTACAGTATAAACAGTATTAAAGCTGAACTACTGCTTGATCTGTGCAGATTTCTCTCCTGATTCAGACGAGATTTCACTGGAGGAAGCGTTATTATGGATTGTGGACTCGTATTTTAGCCAGAAGGAACAGTTTAAAGTTAAAACATCTTAATGCTGGATTTGTTTCTTACAAGCATGCAGCTTTTGACTTCACAAGATGCTAATCGATGGACTGGAGTGGTGTGGATTACTTGTGGATTATAGTGATGTTTTTATCAGCTGTTTGGAATCTGACAGCAAATAATTTCACATATAATTACAATGAAATGGCAAGTAACAGTGTCATTAAACATGCAATTCTGAAGTAGAAAGACTAAAACGATACTGTCTTGTAAACCACTTGATTGGCTCTATGACTCTCTCTGCTCTCCACCTGTAGCTGGTGTGTGGTGAGCGCACTGGCGCCGTTGTCCTGTGGCTACCGTCGCATCATCCAAAGTGGATGCTGCACACTGGTGGTGGTTGAGGAGAGACCCCCCCCCCACATGATTGTAAAAGCGCTTTGGGTGTACAGCAATACACAATAAAAGCGCTACATAAATGCATCATTCATTCATTCATAGACCGTACTACAATTTTTTTTTATTTACAACTTTGAGAAATCACTTTTGTACAGTGTATCTGAAGTTTAAGTGCAACTCAGTTAAAAGTGTAATGTTAGTATGTAATTGCAAATATTTCACATACTGTATCCCATCCAAAAAAAAAAAAAACATGCATGTGTCCCTCATCAGTGAGTAGTATTCTGCTTTCATCCATCCAAAATACACATGAGCTGCATGCATTTGTGGTGGAATTAATTTACTACTACCTACTATATACCTACTATAGTATGCTAGTCATGGTGTTACTATTATCTTCTAGTGTCCACCCTTTTAAAAACAATTAATTTTCTTGATTTGTCCCAGTTGATAATGATTACTGGATAAGATTTTTTTATAAAGATTTTTGAAGATTGAAGATTTAAAAGATTTTTAAAGTTTACACCGAAAAAATCTGTAAACGGCGACTGAGTGTCACACAACTCTGAATGAAATTCAATGACATCAAGGCTGTAATGTGATAGGCAGACATGATCCAAGTTGACCGTTATGCTTTCACCAATAGTAAGTACTACAGACCCTCTCATCTCCCAATAGTATAAGACAATCTCTGCTAGAATCTTCCAGGCAGGTGTTTTGGAGCTGGTTGGAGGCTTGGAGCTAAACTCAGAAGGACAGTGGCCCACCAGGAGTGGAGTTTGACATGTGCTTTAAGCCTTGAAAAATCTAAATTTTAAAATGCTTTAATATTTTCTATGACCATGAGAAGCCTGTATTTTTATAGCAGTTATCCTTATGTGCCATTGCCAACACATTCAATCTGTACTTTAAGTACAAGAGCATTTTAAATCAGCTGTGTTATTTTAGTATCATTAATATAACGCTATAGTTTTTGGTAATATTAATTTTAATTAAAGTTTTAGTAATTTTGCTGTGTTTTATTTGTTTTTTTTTTTATGTCTATATGTTGTAAGTTTTACATGTTAAGTTTTCACATGCAAAATTAAATAAAAACACACAGCCACGATTGATTAGGTGTCCACTGAATTCCTGCTGTCGTTTCTGACTCTCTCGGAGCTCCTGTACTATCCGCTCTCTCCATCTCTCCCTCATCCTAGGTCTTTAAAAATTAATTCTATTGGCAGTGACCCTTTGACCTTTTGCATCTCAGGCAATACTGCGGTTTCTTGCTCCTCCCACGCTACTTCGATGTGCTCCTGCTACAGCTCAGCACGCTGGCTTACCCATCAGCCCATGCTGCTGCACATCACCATCCCCACACCATCTACACACTCTCAGAAAACAGACATCCGCAGAGAAACACAACCTAAACTGCCCTGGCTATAGAGTAATTTCGCCTCATAATCATCATACATTCTAATGTAAATAGCAGCATGATTGTTATATGATGAAGTACCAGATAGAAGAGCATTTTAATTTAAAGGGGTCATATGATGCGATTTCAATTTTTTCTTTCTCTTTGAAGTGTTACAAGCTCTTGGTGCATAAAGAAGATCTGTAAAGTTGCAGCTGTGGATCGCCGGATCGGCTTTCACCGTGGACGAAGCGGAGTCCAGTCCGGGGTCATCACATGTGGTTGCCGCAAGCCCTCCGGACGCAAGCCCTCCTTTGTCGAATCCGCTGGCTGTTCCTCACTCAAGCCCGCTGTGTGTGACGCTGTGTTTCGTTACACCAAATACACAAAATAATGTTCTTTTTAGCAGCATCATATGACCCCTTTAAGTTTGATATATATTATAATAAATGCACAGCACATTTGTTGATGCATATGGTATATTGTATTGTATATTATGTAAGGTCAGTTATGCAGCATAGTATCGTCCAATTCCTATAATAGTCCAGTTCCTCTATGATATTGAGGAGTGAAATGACAAATGCCTCCTGTCAAAAAGTTTTGTGATGTATTTGCCAACATTAATCAAGAATAACTTGAAGCAAAGGTAGCATGTTATGCTATCATACTTTGTCACTTTCAATAAAGGTATTTGCTAAATTAAAAAAAAAAAGTAAATGTATTTTCTTTCAGGCAAATGAGCTGTGCCCTGTGCCTACATATCTTTCGTTTCAGGCACAGCATGAAGCATTATTCTGGTTTCCTATATACAATTTATCAGTTTCAGCTAGCAGGGCATAAACATTTGACATTTTCCAGAACAAAACATAATGCAAAGAAAGTGCCAAATCATACATTATACAAGGGATTGTGGAGGAACATACAGTATGAAAGTTCTAAATGTGACAGACAAACTTAACAAATTAATTATACGACCACTGATGAAAAAGAGTATTACAGAAATAATATATTTAAATGTGAACTCAATGTTTTCAGAGACTTGTATTGTAGTTTAAATTTATATTAAAGGTATAGTTCACCCAAAAATGACAATTCTGTCATTATTTACTCACCCTCATGTTGTTTCAAACCTGTATGAGTTTATTTCTTCTGCTGAACACAAAAGAAGATATTCAGAAGAATGCTGATCACCAAACAGTTGCTGGTAGCCACTGACTTCCATTGTATTTGTTTCATACTATGGAAGTCAATGACGACCAGAAACTTAATTTGAACTTATATTAAACTAACTTAAAAATTGTGTGTTGAATCTCGTATAGCTTAAAAATTAAAGTTGAAATTGGTTAAACTAAATTGATTACGTTAAAGTAATCGAATAATATACAATAACGCTTGCTCCAGTGAAAAAGTCCATATCCTGTTGTCTCTCACATCAATATTCTCCCAAATATTATAGTTTAGAGCTGGTTCAGAGCTGTTTTGGCTTGTAAACAGGGCTTGATCTGTGCAGATTTCTCTCCTGATTCAGACCAGACAACTTTTTCACTGGAGGAAGTGTTATTATAGATTATGGAGTATTTTAGCCCAAAACATCATTTTGAAGTTTAAAAGGTTTTAATGATGGATTTGTTTCTTACAAACACAAAGTTTTTGTCTTCTCCAGATGTTAACTGATGGACTGGAGTGGTGTGGATTATTGTGATGTTTGTATCAGCTGTTTGGACTCTCATTCTGACGGCACCCATTCACTGCAGAGCATCCATTGCCGAGACACTGAAGCAGTGCTACATTTCTCCAAATCTGATGAAGAAACAAACTCGACAACATGAGGGTGTGGACATTTTCAGCAAATTTGAACTATTCCTTTATAACGAGAAATGACACTATAGCACACCATACACTCTAAAAAATGCTGGGTTAAATACAACCCAGTGCTGGGTAAAATAGGGACAAACCCAGCAATTGGGTTGTTTTGACCCAGCGGTTGGGTTACATTTAACCCAACCGCTGGGTCAAAACAGCTCAATTGCTGGGTTTGTCCCTATTTTACCCAGCACTGGGTTGTATTTAACCCAGCATTTTTTAGAGTGTACAGTAAAAATTACTTAGACACTACATTGTATAACAATTTAAAATCATGTCATTGTTTTTTTTTTATGTCTTGTGATCTGGGACCTTACTTTTAATTTTACATTTGCACAATTTTATATAAACAACCCTATTTTATATACAACACAGTTATTTTTACAATTTAAAAGAGCTATTTTCAGTGTGAATGTTTTAAAATGTAATTTATTTCTGTGATCAAAGCTGAATTTTCAGCATCATTACTCCAGTCTTCAGTGTCACATGATCTTTCAGAAATCATTCTAATATGCTGATTTTCTGCTCAAGAAACATTTCTGATTATTTGCAAATAAAATAAAATAAAATAAAATAAAACAGTAGTGCTGTTTCATATTTTTTAATACATTTTTGATACATTTTATTTTCAGGATTCTTTGATTATAAAGTTCAAGAGAACATTATTTATTTGAAATTTTATATAACATTTGAAATCTTTACTGCCACTTTTGTCCACTCTGATTTTTAAAAAAATATCTCATAATAAAACATAAATAATGTGTCTAGCCTTAATTAACAAACCAGAAGTAATTGATAGTAAATTTTTCAAAATGCATCTAATCATATAGCTTGCTTTGAAACTAGACTTTTGAATGTATCCATTAGTGTCCATTACGAAAGATGCTAATTTACTATGTGGTACACAGCTTGATAGCTACTGAAATGTTGAGTTTTCACTTTACGCTACACAGAGTAGCTGCCACAGCAAATATAAAAATAAAGCAGGATTCAGGGAGTGTAATATACCCATGCGCAAACCTCACGCGTGATGCACCTTATGGTCTGCGACACGAACACACGCACACACACACAATGACAGGGGTGTTTACCTTTCTTTTTTTCTTTAATTAAAGCATGCTGTAAGTGGGAAATTTACTCTCTCCTGCTCCATGGCTCTGAGTGGGCGACTCAATCAGATTTCTTTGTCTCTCACGTAATTATCACCTGCTATAATGAGAGCGCAGCACAAGTCCACAACCAGCAGGATGAAAGAGAAACTGTACAAATAAAAAACAGAAAGAAAGAAAGAAAGAAAGAAAGAAAGAAAGAAAGACAAGTGGGCTGAAAGAAAATAAGTGCTGGTTATTAGCACCTTGAAGAAAGAAGCCTGCATGCAGAGTCCCGTGATAATTCACCATTCTGCCTCCCTGCTGTAGAAATGCAGAGAGCAGAGGAGACGGGAATATGAAAGAAAAAATACACAGGGTGATAGATGGCACAATTTGGAGGAGGAGAGAGCCGGAGAGTCTTATGAGCAGCAGGAGTCTCGATTGAGACAGAACGGCCCTTTAGACTTCTGTAATAACGTGTAGATTCATCCTTATTAGTTTGTCTTGTACTCTGTTATCAAATCGCTTCTGCTCTTTGTCTACATGAGCTACCAGCTGTGCCCTCCGGCTGAAAGACAGATAACTTACATTCTCCTTATGAAAGAAATATGACTCACATATATTTTTAGTGTTGGGAATGTTATTCTTAGGGACACCAGAAGATGAAGGTTCACTCTTGAAAATAAAGGCTCCCAAAGGGGTTTTGAAGAGATGAACAGTTCAGTGAACAGCTCCTAAAAGAACCTTAGTATGAAGAAACTTTTAACAATCCGAAGAACACTTTTCTAAGGCAAGCCGTTCTAACATTTAATTTATAAAACATACCATATCTATTTTCATGCTACTGTAAGGCGTGGGGTTTTAGATGCCCGTGGGTTGATGTGAATAAAGACGATGGACTTGAAAATATCGACGGCTAGTAACTTTTATTGAGCAGAGTCCTAGAACTGGGGAGGAAAGCAGCACTAGTCTCCGTGCCCGCCACACTCTACCCCCTCTTCTTCTTCACATTCCAAGACCCTCCTTCTCGGAGGGCGCAACACCAAAATAAAAGTCCTTGACAAAAACATGCAGAAATAGAATACAATGAATATTAAACAAACAACTTCACACTACTACACTCTAAAAACAACCAGTTCTGGGTTATTTGTCATCCCAGCGCTGGGTAAATATTGGACAGAACTCATGCTGGGTTATTTTGACCCAGCTGGTTGGGTTAAATGTTCTTACCCAACATGCTGGGTTGTTTCATTTAACTCAACTATTGTTTAAAATGACAATATTGGCTAAAACCAAATGAATATATTGGTCTAAATGAGTCTACTCTATCAGAAATACAATAAGAAATGTAGATTCTACAGAGTATAATACTTCAGCTTCATTCATCGCACCAAAAGATAAACTGCAGTGCTTTTGTCACAAATCCAGTCTATGAACTTCCGTTTACTCACCACCAGAGGTCATGCGCTCACTACATTGACTCTCACACCACACAGACTGTTACATGTCGCTCCAGACTACAGTTCCCATCCTCCATTGCACTGATTAGACACACACAGCTGAATCCAATCAGACATGCTTTATAAGCCCTGAACTTCCTCGTTCAGATCGGCGAGTATTGTATGCGCATATCGCTAGTCAGTGATAGCTAAGTTACGGAGCCATTTCGTTAGCCATTGTGTATTTCCAAGTCCTAGTCTTAGTCTAGTTTTGCCTTGCCTGTTTTCCGGTCCTTTGACTATTGCTCGTGTTTACAGATTACCCCTTTTGTCAAGCCCTCTGGATTACGTTAGCCGATCGATGACCCACGCTTGTCCTAGGATTACTCTTTGTCTTGCCTGTGTTGTACCTGTTTGCCATTGTTTGACCCATGCCTGTTATATGACCACGTCTTGGAAATAAAGCCTTGCATATGGATCCACACGTCTCACGTCTCGTTCGTCTGGTCTGTCCTGCGATGCTTATGTGGCCTTTGGAGAAGCTGCCTCCGTCTTACACGCTATGGCTTTACTGCAGGTTCTTCAGGCTAAAGCACTTAGGGACCTGCACGAGGGTGGTCACGATCCGGAAGTTCTGAAAGAGCTCCGAAGCACAACTGACCTCGAGCGACGAAGGTCACTGCAAGTTCTCTGGGTCGTGCGATGTCCACACTTGTGGTTCAGGAGAGACATCTC
>NW_015540856.1:451180-461256 GCF_001515605.1 Sinocyclocheilus anshuiensis | reverse complement strand
AGAAATACAATAACAAATGTAGATTCTACAGCGTATAATACTTCAGCTTCATTCATCGCACCAAAAGATAAACTGTAGTGCTTTACAACTATAGGACAGGAAGAGCTAAATAAACTTATCACTGCATCTAAACCAACAACATGCCTGTTAGATCCTGTACCCACTGAATTACTAAAAGAGTTGTTTCCTGTAGCAGAAGAGCCACTTCTCAATATTATTAACTCGCCTTTGTCTTTAGGTCACGTTCCAAAACCATTCAAGCTGGCGAGTTAATCACGCTCCCTAAGGTCGCAAAACTCTGGACTTTTGGTAATACCTAGGATAGCAAAGTCAACTAAAGGAGGTAGAGCTTTTTTCGCATTTGGCTCCCAAACTCTGGAATAGCCTTCCTGATAACGTTCGGGGTTCAGACACACTCTCTCTGCTTAAATCTAGATTAAAGACACATCTCTTTGGCCAAGTATTCAAATAATTGCCTCATTATTTGAAGGTTATATCCTATATATATGTATCAATAACTCATAATCTTGTACTGCAGTTATATCTGATCAAATGCACATTATTATATTTTAGCTTGGGTTAAACAAATCAATTTTGCTTGGTTGGAACAGCAGCTACGCTAATTATGTCTCTATTTGTTTCTCTGTTTCTGCCATGGGATTGACATCCCGTGACATCTCCTCTGCTCTCTGGTAACTAGGATTTACGTCTTTAATTGATTGCATACATTTCTGCCATATGTGCATTAACTGACAGTCACCACTGATAAGCTACCACTAAATATTGTAGAAACTTAATTTGCTGTAAAGTTTCTTTGCAACGATTTGTATCGTGAAAAGTGCTATACAAATAAACTTGAATTGAATTGAATTGAATATTGCTGACTTGAAATGGATTGGAAATTAAAAATCACATACAGAATCACTGTAACAGTAAGTAACAGTTATAATCAAAAGGTGAACATTCATTACTAAGCAAGAACACTCATGGACAAAAATATAAGACAAATTAAATGTATTTGGATGACTATAGCATATTACAATTTAACATACATTTAAACTTGTTTAAGATGCATTTTAGAAATAAAAAATTTAACATTTAAATTCAAGTGTATTCAACCATTCTCTGTTATCCCTTTTCACTGAAATAGTGCTGATTCTCATGCTGGTGTGTCGCTAAAATCTGAGTCGCTGATGGGCTGCTGTTCGGCGGGGGAACTGTGAACCTCAGCATGCCGCCTCGCATTTCTCTCGTAACTGAAAGATGCCATGACTGACTCTGTAACCTGTCCATAAACAAACATTACTGAGATTAGAGAACATATTTTATCATCGAAATAGTTTAAATTCAGTATTATAGCGAATAAAACCAGTTTTTGCTATGCAAGGCAAAAGGCGTTTTCATGATGCGAAGCGACCGTTGCTGATGTGTTTAGCTGACTGACATCTTGTCCCTGTATGTCGCGTTGTGTAATATGAAATCATTTACAGCACAGTAAAGACGTTATAAAATAAAATGTATACAAACCGTTTGTAGGTCGGGAAGAAGGAGGTGGGAACCGGTGAACATTTGAACAAAACTTTAATAGTAAAATAAACACAAAATAGTGCAACAACCCCTCGCGGATGACTGTTGCGCACAAACAGAACCAAAACACAAAATAAAATCCAGGCCTGGTCCTCTCTCGTCCAACACTGTCGTCACTCCTCCTTTTATCCTTCCGGAGCTCCTCCGTGGGACTCGAGACCGCTGAGTGTCGCAGTTGTCGCGCATTAGCATTTACTCCACCGGCCTCGCTCCGTTCCCACGGCTCTCGGCCCCGCCCCTCTTGTCACACCTTTATTTCACTTTAGAAGTGCACCAATTATGCGGCGCTGAGAACCGCTGTCTCCTGAAGATGATGCAAAAAGGCCGCGCTCTGACTGTAACCCAACAGCTGGGTTAAAGAAACTCCACGCTGGGTTGTTTCGTCTGAGGGAGGGGGAGGGGTGTATAGTTTCAGCTGTCAGTGAGATTGACCCAGCCACCAACCCAGCGACTGGGTAACACAAAAAGTACCCAACACTGGAAAAAACAGCCCAACGTGTGACCCAACAGGCTCAACTCAGGGGTTAGGTAGAAAAAAATAACCTATTAGATACACTAGTACTTATTCATTAAATACTACTGCCTATTAAATAGAGCTTATTCAATAGAGAGTGGTACTTACTGATTGGCTACTAGTACTTATTCAATAGACACTAGTACACATTTAACATAACTAGTACACATTCCACACACGCTGTGGAAATTGAATAATTGTTGCGGATGAAATAGCTCAACATGAGAGCCAACGCAAACGCAAAGACATGTAAAAATAAAACGTCATCGATGGAAATAGCGGATGATGAGCACAGAACGGTAAAAAAACTCAGAGACATTTACAGTCGCACACAGGTGTAGTAGTGTGCGAACTCTACTACATGGGGATGTCTGGACAACTATATAAGAATTCACATGTTCACGTTTTTGGAAAATATTTATTGAAAATATTTGTTTTTTATATTATATTATATTATATTATATTATATTATATTATATTATATTATATTATATTATATTATATTATATTATATTATATTATATTATATTATATTATATTATATTATATTATATTATATTATATTATATTATATTATATTATATTATATTATATTATATTATATTATATTATATTATATTATATTATAAGCCTAAATAATAAAGCCTCAAAAAGGGAATTCATGAGCAATAACTGTATATCTTTTTCATATTAGCTATATTATATTACATTATATTATATTATATTATTATAAAGAATTGAACTATTCTTTGTGAGAGAGTTTTTTAAATTACTTTTTAAATAGAATTTCTTGGTAAGTAACAGCACTGTAAAAACTGTTTTCTCAGGTAACTTAAAATGTGCATCATTTAGTTACATCAAGGGTCAAATCAAATATAAACAGCACATTAAAGTTCAAATTTACACACTTTTTTGTGTGTGCGCTGTACAGGTCTGGTATACTTTGGTATTCTTTATATATAAAGAATGTTTTTGCTCAGGTGGCCGACAAGTCTGCCCAATAGAGAACATTTTTGCTCAGCAAGAAAAAAAAATAGAGGCAACATTGTTTGTTACTAGTAAGATTTACAAAAGATACTAGTGTCAAATAAATAAGTGCTAATACCTAATGAATAACTACTAGGACCTATTATTAATCGTATTTAATAAGTACTAGTATCTAATGAATACTTACTAATAATATAAAAAAAAATGTATATCATACTATAGTCATGACTGAATAGTTGATATCTGAATGACAGATCCCCAAAGAAGTCAATGGTAAAAATTAGAAATAGTAACAGTAGTCACTATTGAAATAAATGGTAGTATCTAATAAATAAGAACTAGTATCTAATGAATAAGTACTAGTATCTTCAAAAAGTTACTATTACCTAAAGAATAAGCTCTAGTAGCAAATGAATAAGTACTTGTACTTAATGTGATAGATAGTGGTAGCTAAAAAATAAGTAGTAGCAGCATTAAAATAGTTGCTAGTACATTTTAAGGATCAAATGTAAACACGGCTTGCCATACTTTTCTAACCTTTACTTTTAAGAGTGTTGATCAAAATATGGTGATTCTACCACATATATGGATATTGCACACAAAAATGGCAAGAGCTTCCTCAAACGGCGAGCTCCAATATTCCTGGTTGACTGCATGCTGCTTCCGAGCCACACAGGTTTTTATCCACCTGTGAGTCCACCTGTAAACAAAGCCATCTGTCATCATTTACTCACCCTCATGTCGTTCCAAAACTGTAAAACTGTATGAAAATATTTTGAAGAAAGTTGTTAACCAAATGGTTTTAGGTCCCATTGACGTCCATAATGTGGAAAAATACTATGGACATTGATGGGACCCAAAGCAACATTCTTCTAAATATCTTCTTTTGCATTCAGCAGAAGAAAGAAACGTAAATAGGTTTGGAACAACATGAGGGTGAGTAAATGACAACAGAATTTTTATTTTTGGGTGAACTATCCCTTTAACAAGCTTCGTGGTTATGGCAATGAACAGTTCCGAGGAACAAATAGTTGCTGGATTTACCAAAGTTTGTGAGATTTGCGGCATCAAATCTTTATAAGATTTCCAGTAGTTGAGTTTTGAAACACACTGTTGCAACAACAGTGTATGAATATATCCTGGAGTAACTACAGCAGTAATCCACAAGGCTTCTAGGGTTATATCCCATTATTTCATAAACCAGACATTTAACCATTTGCATAAAGTCTGCCACATATTGTACATTCCCTTCCATCTAGAACTAATAAACACTGAAATATTTCAGTGACTCACTCAATATGCAGATGCGCTCAAAGGATTTGCTGGCAAACATTAAAACAACAGCCTGGCTATGTGTGTTTCTTGCACACACTTTTTTTTTTTGTTTGGTGCCTCAAACCTTTTCAATCCAAAACCTGGATTGCAAATATTGGCAATCCAACAACTGTTTTTTTCCTCAGAAGCCTTCACTGAAAAAGTCTGCTAACTTCTAAACAATATTTAAAAAATGAGTCAGTAACATAACTGTCATAAAGCAAACAGTGTGTACAGTGTGTATTTTACCAAATTGGTCAACTCAATTACAGAGTCACCTGTCACCTGACTGAACTTCATGGAGTTCAGAAAATTCATTTATGGATCCAAAATAAAAGTGCAAATTCAAAGCGTCACATCTGGGCGCATCAACGGTTCTTGCGCTCTTTTAAACTCGTAATAAACCAGCGAATGATTTGTCCAGAAATTATGTTGATTGACTGAACAAGTTTATATTTATAATACATTGCAATCAATCACTCCACAATAGATGACTCCAACTCACACACCTGCACATGTCTATTTAACATTCAGAAGGTGGGACCCGCTTTGAAATGGCAAGTAGCGTCGAAAGAGATGAGTTTTCAGCTCTCGCTTGAAAATTGTCAGGGATTCAGCATTCCGGATAGGGGTGGGAAGATCATTCCACCAGCCAGGAATGCTGAACGAGAATGTTCTGGAAAGTGAAAGTGAGCCTCTCTGTGATAGTACCACGTCGCTCACTAGCGGTTCTCAGACTTCTGGAGGGGATGATGATTTGCAATAGTGAGTGGGAGTAGGACGGTGCTGAGCCTGTGACTGTTCTATATGCAAGCATCAATGTCTTAAACTTGATGCAAGCAGCAAACGGTAGCCAGTGCAAGGAGATCCAGAGAGGTGTAACATGGGCTCTTTTGGGCTCGTTGAAGACCTACTGGAGTACTGCTGAAAACATTCTAGACAAAATTAGGCAGATCACAGCTATTAAAGGGACAGTTCACGCCCCCCAAAAAAATTCTGCCATCATTCACTCCGAAACTGACACCACAAAAGGAGCAGTTCCTTCATAAATCCATAAGATCTTACCTTCGTGCTGTGGAAATACAATCTGGAAGACAGAAGACAACAAGTGCAGTGCTGAAAAGGGGCCCAGCTGCATAAGGTCTATAAAGTTGTGGCTGAAATTTCTGTTGTTGTTTAACAAAAAAAAAAGCATTGATCAACTCAAAATGACTCACTTCTCCTATGAAAATGAAAATTCTCTGATGGGGTAATTGTAGAAGAATTACCCCACAACATTAATTGGTTTAATTGCAGGTGAGCGACAATTCAACTATGTACAATCCAATGTACAATGAGGCTGTATTTTGCTGCCCGTCTTGGTGAACTAGCGTATAGCGGATGTTACAGTAATGGAGGCCCCACCTTAAAGCCCGAGGCCCTAGGCAATTGCCTGCTCTGTATGTAGGTAGTGCTGGCTCTGCATCTGACTATCTCTTCTGTCTGGTGTGAGTTGTTTTTCCAGTGTGTATGTGGAAAGAAGCAAAGCATCCAGCCAAACTAGCAGTGAAAGTCAGTCTAAACAGCCGTGTTATCTCGCACACATATGGTCACCTCAGGGACATTCGGCTCATTTTGATCTTGCACCACCCAAATGTGCACTGCAGGCACAAAGTTAGTCCACTTCTCAGTGCTGTCTGTCAGATAAAACAATTAAAAGACTGGGAAGAGCCCTGCAGAGACACAGCACACACTGCTGCTTCTGTCCTCTAGTTCCCCTCTCTGCATTAAACCATTTAAACCTAACAAACTCAAGCACAACAAACTGCTACTGGAGTACTGCTGAAAACATTCTAGACAAAATTAGGCAGATCACAGCTATTAAAGGGACAGTTCACGCCCCCCAAAAAAATTCTGCCATCATTCACTCCGAAACTGACACCACAAAAGGAGCAGTTCCTTCATAAATCCATAAGATCTTACCTTCGTGCTGTGGAAATACAATCTGGAAGACAGAAGACAATGCACATGCACAGTAGTGAACACACACCCGGAGCAGTGGGCAGCCATATTGCTGTGGCGCCCCGGGAGCAGTTGGGGGTTCGGTGCCTTGCTCAAGGGTCTCACCTCAGTCGTGGTATTGAGGGTGGAAGAGAGCACTGGTTATTCACTCCCCCCACCGACAATTCCTGCCGGACCTGAGGCTCGAACCCGCAACCTTTGGGTTACAAGTCTGACTCTCTAACCATTAGGCCACAACTGCCCCACCAAGCAAGGAAAGAAATACAGGGGTGAGCGCGAACGCAGTCCCCCACTACCATAAATTATGCAGTCGAGATTCCCACATTTGGGGAATTCGCAGAGGTCAGCACGTCCGGAGTGCAATGGCCTAGCCTCGCCCTGGGTGAACCACCTTGTTGATCATGGTGTCTCCCCTGCCAGGTAAGTATCTTATGAAGCAAAGTGATCGGTCTGTGCAAGAAAATGAACATTATTTACAACATTATTACCTGTAATCCACAGCCTGGGCAAACAGTTCTCAGCACATTCATGACTGTTCGGAGCACGAACTTCCTCTGTCGCATAATGACGTAAGCATGGGCGCATACTCACACATAAGCTGACACTGTTTGTTTACAGCGGAGAGTGAGGACTCATATGCAGACCTTCATCAGCAGTACCAACGTCTAAATCTCACAACGTACAAGTTACAATGGCTGATGATTTCGATGTGAAAGAGGATTTCATGGAATTTTATAAACAGGCCTACTTGTTCGAACCAGAGTATGCTGACCAAGAACTGAGAGAGATGACCAAGAACACACGTGAGCTGATGCTGTATATATACAGTGGAGAGTGAGAAATCTGTGATCTCAGTTCTTACACGATTCCTAATTGTAATTGTTCTTAGTCATCTCTCTCAGTACATGTGCAGGGTCATGATGCGTATATATATTTATTTACATCTCATGTCTTACAAACAGGTCAGTGAATATTTACTAAATATTTACTAAGCAATAATATTTATTTGGCATATTTGTCAGCTTTTTTTTTTTAGATATGTTGTCAAAAATAACATTGTTTTTGATTGTTAATGCATTGCCAGAAGGATATGTTCATCCTGGTTTGACATGCCAATGAAATATCTCAGACAGAATCAGCTATATATATATATATATACATATACACACAAATAATGTCTTTCAAACGTGCATGATTGAGTTCAGTGTTATGAAAGTAGCTTTTCAGAGTGATGTGAGTGTTATTTGACTGAGACTTTTCACTGATGTCCCAAAGCCATTTACAGAGCGCTGCACATTTGCTACTGATGTGAAAACATAAAGCAAGACAGTACTGTACGTGTCAAAGATCAGAAAAATTATTCCATTAAGCCTCTCGCTTCAAAGTGCGTGGTTGGGAGAGAAATACGAATGGCTTTCACCCACAAACATTCGCATGAATATTACATGATTTCCTGTTTATTATGTGGAATTAACACAATGACTCCGGTGGTTTTGGCAGCTTGTGCGCGGCATACATTATCCTGCTTTCATTTAGCATACTAACAGATCTTCTATTAAAATTCATATGAATCCTATTTAGTTAGCTTAGCTCTAAACTCATTTACCTGATAGAACCCATCATAAAACTTGAGTCCTATTAATCCATGGCAAACTGATGCCAAGTGCTAAATGCAGCTCGCATGCATATAGAAAAGCTAGCAATATGCAGATACATTCGCAGGGATGAAGAGACACTGAATTTATGGAAAGCAGGCTTTTGTTTAGGACACGCCGGATTAGATGAGTGTCCTTGCTTTGTTTATGGGATTGCTTTGAGAACTGGCAGAGTCTCAGAGGTTTTGCAGGGATGCAACCCTTTATTAACAGTTAACCAGACTTCTGGACAACTGCTGAAACTGTACTGCATAATTATGCTGCCTTATTTCGGCCAGTTTTTAAAGTTAGGGTCACATTTACAGTCGTTTAGCCAAATTTTGTAGGGGAAATCCAGTGTTTCCAATGGGAATCCATGAGATAATTTTTGCATGCAGGCGAAAAAGTTCCCCATGCAGATTTCGCTCATTTGATCACACAGATTCTCCACACTGACCTACAGAAAGCTGCTGGGTTTGAAAGTAACTTTAGGATGAGCTGTGCTTCATGCAACGTATATATAGAGTCACGTGAAAAATAAACCCTATTGAATTCAATGTTTTTTTGTATCAGGATATAATAAAAACACATGACATATCACCCCGTGCCATTATTTATTTTTTAACAAAAACTAGGACAAAATGGAAAAGCCATGGGGGACAAACTAAGGACACCCTTACTGTTAACATATGAATTAAGAGGTTATGTAACGGTCAGGCACTGCTAATCGAATACCTTTGATTAACTGATCATCAGCAAGTGTGAGCAGCTCTATAAAAGCAGATGTTTTGGCAGTTTGCTGGTCTGGAAACCTTCAGGTGTGTGTTAACACAATGCCAAAGAGGAAAGAAATCATCAATGATCTTAGAGAAGCAACTGTTGCTGCCATCAATCTGGGAAGAGTAATGCGGCCATTTCCAAACAATTTGAACTCCATCATTCCACAGTGAGGAAGATTATTCACAAGTGGAAGACAATCAAGACAGACACCAATCTTCCCAGGAGTTGACGTCCCAGGAAATTCACCCCATGATCAGACCGTACAATACTCTGAGAAACTGCAGACAACCCAAAAACTACACCTCAGACTCTACAGGCCTCAGTTAACATGTTAAACAATAAAGTTAATGACAGTACAATTAGTGAGACAAGTATGGCATGTTTGGAAGGGTTGCCAGAAGAAAGCCTCTTCTCTCTAAAAAGAACATGGCAGGATAGCTTAGGTTTGCAAAGTTGCATCTGAACAAACCATAAGACTTCTAGAACAATGCCCTTTCAACCCAGGCTCACTGGAAATATGTGTTTGTGGTGACATTTCTGCAACGCGATATTACGTACCTTACTGCACATTTAGTGGCAATTTCAAAGTGAAATGTCTAGTAAGTGGCGCTAAAACGGTGTTCAATACACGTCCATAGCCGCGTTTTTATTATGCTGGTACAGACACATATT
Source organism: Sinocyclocheilus anshuiensis (assembly GCF_001515605.1). Taxonomy (NCBI): domain Eukaryota; kingdom Metazoa; phylum Chordata; class Actinopteri; order Cypriniformes; family Cyprinidae; genus Sinocyclocheilus; species Sinocyclocheilus anshuiensis. The sequence goes on along the minus strand of NW_015540856.1, from coordinate 451,767 downwards.
GCAGGTACGTATTGCTGCACTTCAGAATTCAAATGTCCAGGGAGTGTCACTAAAAGGTTAATGCTCTATCGTGTTGGAAAATAACAAAACCCCTATACCAAACCCAACCCTAAACTTACCCAATAGTGTTAACGAATGCAAAAGTGATATAAAAATGCATCTGCTGATGTGATTGTGCTATTTTATCTTATACACAGGTTTGAGCTGTTTTGTTGAACCGTAGTTTCACGGTATTCTTACCGGAGCACTTATCAACTCATGTGCAGCTTTGTATCACGTGAGCTACCGAGCAAACCTGCTGCGTTAGAAAACCCATACATATGAAGCTCTATATGTGACATAAAAGTATCAGTAAATCTTACAGCATGTTAAAAATCTTTTGAGGTCATAACACAATGTTGTGCAAAGAATTGTGCGAAAATTAGGCTTTCTTAATCGAAACTCTGGTACTGTAAATCGTACTTTGTGTGAAAAGGAATAAAAATTGTCTGAGTTTTACTGCCTCTAGTGTTCATTTCAACTGGAAACTGCAGCAATTCATATGTATACCCATGTTTTTTTTTTTTTTTTTTTTGTTTTGCAGATTT
>NW_015540856.1:450739-451001 GCF_001515605.1 Sinocyclocheilus anshuiensis | reverse complement strand
TATTTATTCTTATATTTTTTTTTTTTTTTTTTTTAGAAATGTAGGTAAAGGCACGTATTTCCAGTGTAATTCCATATTTGCTATATGGAATTACATTCCAAATGGGGTTTTCAAGTATTTTTTGACAAACGTCCAGTTTAAGCCCCACTCACATTCAGTTTTATCCGAAGTAAAGTAAAACCATAAAAACGTCATTACATGAAATAAAATAAACATTAACTGATATAGGCTATATATATATATATATATATATATATATATA
>NW_015540856.1:436485-450672 GCF_001515605.1 Sinocyclocheilus anshuiensis | reverse complement strand
CTATATATATATATATATATATATATATATATATATATATACACTGTATATATATGTGTGTTTCAGCTAGTTGCCAAGGCAATAGTTTCAATTGAAGTATTGAAATAAAATAAATTAAGATAATTTAACTAAAAATAAAATGAAAGCAGAAAATCTAAAAGATATAATCTAATTCGAAGTATTAACATAAACTCTAGCAGTATATCAGTGGTATGGAAATAACACTTATCCAAATATAGATACAAACAATTATGCCATTGCTAAATTAAATACAGTATATATAGATATAATCATTGGCTTTGCTGCACAGCCCTGGTTACACAATTATTCAGGAGCCTTTCTTGAGATAAAAACTTCTAGAATCTGCACACGAAATGCAGGAGTCTCAAGATACTGTTTGAAAGCTATTTTTAACTTGGACACGGTGTTTTAAAAACGCAGTGCTCATGCTGTGAGACTCTGAAAAAACAGCAAGATGACTAAAACATCCGTCTGCATCTGCAACCAGTGCCAGGTTGTATTTTGTGATAACGAGTGCTGGTATCTCTTATGTGAATGTTTGTTATGATCGGCCAACCCTACATGCAAGAAATCCAACATCAATTAATGAAATCAGTTGAATATTTCTTAATGTTAGTAGCCCAACAAAGGCACAATAACAGAAATAACCCCAGAAGCTTTCTATCCGTTTCAGCCTTTGTTTGTCACAGCGCCACCCTGCCACTAAACCACATAACATAGCATCATTTTTGGAGAGCAGTCGTGTTATTCATTCACGCTCTCCTGAATGCAAATCCGGCACTCAAACACTGAGGTGGTGGCTATGTAGGTCACTTCCTCCTCCTCGCAGGAAAAAGGAACTCCGCACAGGAGTGAGAAACAGCACACATTCTTATTATAGCACACACTCATACACTCACACAGCAGATAAGGCAGCTTCAGCCCATAAAGCAGGCTTATTCATTCTCAAATCATGGATCCAGTGGCTTAGATAGAGGTAATAAACTAGTGAGAGAGGAGGAGAGGAGCGACAGATATTTTCTACTCCAGAGGAAGGAGGGGGCTACAAACACCGCTGGGAAATGGTCTACCGCCACGCTCCCTGAAATAACTCCTCTTTGCTCTGCTGTGAGAGTGTGGGAGGAATGTTCATACACTGCTCAGGCTGGAGATGTGCTTGAATAATTACAGTGTTCAATTACATTTGCATTGCCAAGATGGTTTCTGGTAATAACAACAACATGAAAACACATTCTAATAATTACTGTGCATAAAACAGTAATAATGACTTAAAATACAAGCAGGAGCAAATGTGAACCAAAGCTTGCATGGGAGCAAAATGATTATTAAAGGGATAGTTCACCCAAAAATGAAAATTACCCCATGGTTTACTCACCCTCAAGGAATCTTAGGTGTATATGACTTTTTTCTTTCAGACGAATCCAATCGGAGATATATTAAAAAATGGCCTTACTCTTCCAAGCTTTATAGTGGCAGTAAAATGGAAAATACAAAAATAAAAATTGAATCATGCTCTACATTTTTTTATTTTCCTTAAACCATTTTACTTGGATATACGTCACAATACAGAAGAAAACATCTGTTGCTGCTTCTGTTTCATCTTGACTTCAATGCATTTATGAGGACATTAGGAATTTTTTCATAAATTTAGAACACATTTCAGTGCAAATTTATTGGTGAATCAAGATTTTTGCATGAAAATGTTTGTGCGCTGACTTTTGTGTACTGTATATGCACGGTTGTGAATAAAACCTATTGTTTCACTACACTTGTTAGTTTGTTGCCATTATAGCTGTTATACGGTATATTCTTGAGCTCCAGGCAGATGACCCAAAAGCTCAGTCATACTAGATGGTGAAAATCCACCGACTCCTTTTTTTTAAGCTGTTGGTTGGATTTTTGCTCCATATCTTTCAATGTCAGTGACATACATGATATGTGCAGCAATCTCTCTGCAGTGTAAACACAGTTAAATGGCAGAACTGTTCCATCAACACAAATAGACCAAGGAGAAAAGCTGCTCCGGTTACTTGGTTCCCTGCAGATAAGCGAATGAGTGTTGCGTTTACACACTATCCTGTTTACTCTGTTACTGAAGCCTGATTTGTTCACATTTGTGTTGCTGCACAAACAAATGGTGCTCTAGCCCGCCAGAAGGGGAGGAGCCGACCGCTATTTAAGTCGGCTCAGAGCGCCATTTCATCAGAATCTTTCAACTGAAATGACTGTCATCGATTCGCATGCAGCCTTATAGCACGGCAACTTATGCAACACTCATTCCCTTATCTCAGGGAAGCGAGGTTACGCAAGTAACTGGAGCATTCCCTATTGAACAGTCTCTCCTGTTGCGTTAACACACTATGGGGAACGCATCCAATAGCGCCGTGCTATAAGAAAGTGCAGAACGCAGTGCTCTGCGAGCCCAGCCCCTGAGCACTCTTACTGAGGACTTCTATAAGCATGAACACATAAAGAGACCCAAGCCGTTAGGCTGAGGACTACATAACACAACCTTTTCCACTTGCAAAGGGGATTAGGAAGACTTAAGTGACAAGATCCATGTCTGCAGGGCAGGGTCGTCCAAGTTATAGAATCTGGCAAAGGTAGACGGTGACGACCAGCAGGCAGCCGCACAAATCACCAATAGAAATCCCACTGGACCAAGCCCAGGAGGAGGCCATTCCTCTGGTGGAATGGGCCCTCACTCCTTTAGGGCACTGCAAGCCTGCTGAGGCGTAAGCCAAGGATATGGCATCCACTATCCAGTGAGATAGCAGGGAAATTGGGGGAAGGCATGTAGGCGAGCGCTGGGCCAATCATGGGCCATCTCGCTATCATCTCGCTGTCTCGAAAAATAAACTGGGCAGTGAAGGTTGTCTTCTGAGGCAAAGAGGTCCACCTCTGCCCTCCCAAAGACAGACCAAATAATTTGAACCATTTGAGGATGTAGTCTCCATTCTTCTGGAGATACATTGTCTCTGGACAGCATGTCTGCCCCTTGGTTCAGTCTGCCCGGCCCGTGAACTGCTCTTAGTGAGAGGAGTTTGCCTTGTGCCCATAACAGGAGGCGTTGAGCCAACCTGTAAAGGGAGCGTGACCTGAGACCGCCTTGGTGATTGATGTAGGCTACCACTGTCATGTTGTCCGAACGGACCAGGACATGGTGCCCCTTTAAGGCTGGTAGGAAGGTTTTTAAGGCCATGAAAACTGCCATCTTTCGAGGCAGTTGATGTGCAAGCACTGCTCCAGGTTTGACCAGGAGCCGAATGCCACTCTGTCCTCATATAGAGCTCCCCAACCCATGTTGGAGGCATCTGTCGTGTCCACCTTCCTTCTGGAGATCAGTCCCATCAGGACGCTTGGTTGAAACAGGTGAGAATTTTTCCAAGGGGCCACAGCTTTGATACAGTGGTGGGTTACCCTGATATAAGACCGGCCCAGGCGCCAGCCGTGGGGCGGGACATGGGCTTTGAGCCAATACTGGAAGGTCCACATGTTGAGCAGGCCAGAGGAATCACAGAGGTTGCGGCCGCCATGAGGAAAGCCTTGTTGGGACATGAAGTCCCTAGCTTGAATGACGGCGAGCCGCTGAATAGTCAGGGAGCATTTGGGTAGAGTAGATAATTATCACCAGAAAGACTTTAAGTGGCTAGGTGGCTGAGCAGCAGCGACCTGTGAGCGATTAGTTCCCATTCTGATCTGGCTAAAACCAGCCAATCGTTGAGGTAGTTCAGAATGAGGGGTCTCAGAGGGGAAAGTGCTGTGTCTATGCACTTCGTAAAAGTGCGTGGGGCCAGAGACAGTCCGAATGGCAGGACTGTGTATTGATAGGTCACTCCCTCGAATGCAAATCTCAAAAACGGTCTGTGATGGGGAGCTTTCTGGATGTGAAAAGAGCGTCTTTCAAATCCACTCACAGAAACCAGTCATTGGGACATTTTTGCGCAAGAATCTGCTTCAAAGTTAACATCTTGAATGGCCGTCTCATAAGTGAGCGGATCAGATGTCTGAGATCGAGAATGGGTCTGAAGCTGAAGGTTTAGGTTTTAGCCAGGGCTAAGGTGGTGTCGGTTTTGGAGGATCACTGAAGGCAGTGGGCGGGCTCTTCTGGAGCCGACCAAGCCAGGCCGAGATCCTCCTCAGCCTTAGAGAGAATGTTTGCGTCAGAGGCAGGGATTTGGGCTCTTCGCCGGAATACGCCCATTCTTCAGCGTTCAATGCCGTTAATGGCATGAAGTCATCAGCGGCAATCTTCTCCTCAGAAGCACCGAAGGACATCAGGCTACTCACACCCGACGAAGGGTGTTGATCCTCACGTATGAAGCACACCAGAATTTCGAGGTGATGAGGGGAGAGTGAAGCATGTGGGGGATGCGCCAGTATGAGTTCACTCGAGCCCGATGGAAAAACCCTGCCGCTCTGCTGTTTCTTCTTCCAAGGGGAGGGAGGAAATAGGAGAGCAGAGTGGGGGGAACCACCTTCATGGAAGAAGGCGATTCACAAACAGAGAAGGGCAAGACTCATGCTCTTGCAATGAGAACACACTCAGTCTCAGTGAGCGCAGCCTCTGCAGACAGACAGGCGACGCACTCACTGTGCCCGTCTGCATCCACGCAGCGTGACATTTGAAGCAACGCAATGCTCTTAAATTTGCTCTTTTTGCGCTGGATGGCCGCCGGGGAAGGCTTCTCACTTCTTCCTCTGCCGGGGTTCTTCTATGGCGGCAAGCGGCAGGCTGAGTAGAGCTTCTTCTTCTTTTGACTTCTTGATCACAAAGTAAGTGAAGAGATTATCTTGTCGCTGAAAAAGAAAAATTCTGATGAAATGGCGCTCTGAGCTGACTTATATACCAGTACCCCCCCCCGCCTTCTGGCAGGCTAGAGAGCCATTGATTTGTGCAGCTACACAAACGTGAACAACTCAGGCTTCAGTATCAGAATAAACAGCCGTTTTCCCATAGCGTGTTAACGCAATGGGAGAGACAGTTCGATAGGGAACTCAGTTGTCTTCTACAGTATATTCATTAGACCCTTGAACACACTGGACTAAAGGTTATGTGATGAGGAATGTCACTTCAGAGGCATGAGATCACTGTTAGGACAGAAACGCTCCTGTTTGAAAGCAATCAATGGCTGTAAGCCAGAACTCTCTAGAAGAAGAGCTCTCCATCTAACTCACTCCTCTGATGGCTTATCGCTGGAGACAACAGACATGAGAAATGAATGCAATTACACCATTCCACAACCAATTATATGTTCAATGTGTTGGCTAAAGCCCATAAATATCACACTTTGCACACTTTTTAATCAGCACAGTGAAGTTCATGCAAAACAAAACATGTGGCATGTTCATATTCGTGCTTGTTGTGTCACTATGGTCAAACCAAAGTGCACTTATGTGCTAATGGTCATTTTGCAGCATTTGTCATGTGGCAACTAATCCTGCCATCAAGTCCAGCTAGAAGATGCTGCTTATGAGCTCAAGAAAACTTTGTCTGAAAAAAATAATGCATTTCTTTCTCTTTTTTTCACTTGTCAACAAAAACAGGAAGCCTTTTAGCACTAGTTCAAGACAATTAAGAGTAACTGATGTGCATTAGGTCGGGAACTATTGCTTCATTTTTGAAAGCAAATCAATGTAATATATTTTTGTTAAATAATCTTTTTGATTGTTATTCATAATTTTGAGGGGGTTTTATGATACTATGCAATATTTATAAATTTTTATGAACTATTTTTTCTATTAAATTATAAAAATTTATATTAATAAATTTAATTAAATTAATAAAAATTTTAAAGTAATTTTTTCAGGAAAACCAATGTAATATATTTTTGTTCAATAATATTTTTTTTATTACTATTTAGAATTTTGAGGGGATTTTATGATTGTATTGATTGTCCACCAGAGGCAAGCTTAATGAGAACCCATGTGCAGTTTGATAAAATCCAAAAGTGAGGAGTAAAACAATAAACAAGACTTGGCAAGGCAAAACATGATCAAACTCACCAAACAGTAGTTACAAAAACAAAGCTAGACAATGGACAATGAAACATGAGGGCTATATATCTCAAACAAATGGGGTCACATGACACAATCTAACCAACGACAGAGGTGAGCTGAGGAACATGAACCAAACAGAAGGCAGAACAAAAGATCACATGTCAAAACAAACCAATGAAAGCATGACACATTAAGGAACAGGAAATCACATGACTAACAGAGGACATGACTGTGGCAAAACTACAAAATAAAAGAAATAAAAACATGAACATAAACCAACACCCAAAACCAACCGTGACATATCCCCCCTCTAAGGGTGGCTCCCAACGCCCAAAACCACCCAAAACAAACAAAAAGTCCAGGGGGTGGGGCGGAGGGCCAGGCCCATGAAGGGGAACAAGACCTGGGTCATGGCATGGACTGTGGAGCAGTGGCGCGCCTGGACTGTGGAGCAGAGGACAAGACCATGGGCTTAGAAGCCAGGGCATAGCCAAAGACCATCAGGGCGGCGCTGAAGACCACCAGGGCAGAGCAGGTGGGACTGAGGATCCCCACGGTGGAGCAGACGACTACCAGGGTGGAGCCGGTGGAGCAGGCGACCAGAGCGGAGCAGATGACTAAGGTGAAGCCTGCGGAGCAGAAGACCACCACAGGTCAGGAAGCCATGGCGGAGAAGAGACAAGACAGACCACCTGGCCATGATGGAACAGGTAGAGTAACCTTGAGCAGTCTCAGTGGCAGTAACATGACAGGCAGAGAGTTCAAGGATGACCTCCTAGTCTGTGGTAGGGCACACTGTGAGATGGTCTCTTTAGACGTGAGAGGATTTGCAGAGGGTTCACATGTGAGCAGGTTGGTGCTAACACAGGACTGAGCTCTAGGGCTTAAGCGGGCTCTGGAGCGGATTCATGGACTGAAGCAAGCTCTGGAGCAGACTCATGGACTGGAGAGCAGTGTGCAGCCCATACACACAAGATGGCAATCGCCATCATGGGCAGTACAGCTGACGGAGGGAGGACCTCCTGGCTGGGCAGCACTGAGGCCATATGGTTTGAGTGCATTGAGGCCACTGGGATGCCAGCCACTCACACTGACATCATTGGTGGATCCATAACACTGTCCATTAGTCTTATCTGTCTTGGCCCAAGCTCCGTGTCCCCAGGAGCTTGTGTCCTATAGTCCCTCCCAAAAAATTACTTAGGGAAACCTACATGGTGACGATGGCGTGACGAAGCTCTGGCATGGCGGTCATCACAGGTGGAGACTCTGGAGTGGCGGCCATGTTGGGTTGAGGCTCTGGCGTGGTGGCCATCTTGGCTGATGACTCAGGCATGGCAGGCATGATGTGAATAGGCTCTGGTTTGGCAGGCATGACGTGAACAGCAGAGTATGTGACCGAAGTGGAGTAGGAGCGGAGTGAGGAGTGGAGCGGCGTGATTTTTGACTGGAGAGAGGAGTGGATTTTTTGAAAGTCGGAGCGTCATGATTTTCACTCACTCCGAGAGTGCTCCACTACCGCTCCATCACGAGCACAATTAATGCCAACAGCCCATAATATAACTGCATTTTATCAAGAATTCACGCATTATCATTAGTTACCTTGACAGATATGTGGATGACTCAAATCAGAAAGAAGTTGAAGGTTAATGACCGCAATAAACGAGTGCGGGAGGTAATATCTCAGGCATGTTTGTTTGTAGCATGTGGATACTCCATATTGATTTGGTGAATTCACATTTTATTATTTGAATTTTATTGGGTGAATATTATTGTACAGGTAGTTAAATCTGTTGCCGCTCCACTCCACTCACATACTCTGGTGAGCAGACTCTGGCTTGGCAGGTATGATGTGACAGTGGGATTGCAGGGTTCCTCATTTGCTTCTCCCACAGTAAATGAAGAGCCACTCAACAACAAGGCATAGTTCATATATTAAGCCAGGGAAAAATTTATTTTTCCTTCTGGCATCCATGAACGAACAAGTTCACTTAACCCATAACAAAAATGTCCTTAAGAGCCTAGCTTTCTGTAATGATTGTCCACCGGAGGCAAGTCGACTGAGAACCCAAGCGCAGCTTAATAAAACCCAAATGTGAGCAGAAACACAATAAACAAGACTTGGCTAGACAAAACATGAACAAACTCACCAAACAGTGAATACATGAACAAAGCTAGACAATGGACAATGAAACATGAGGGCTATATATATCAGACAAATGGGGTCACATGACACAATCCAATGACAGAGATGAGCTGAGGAACATGAACCAAACAGAAGGCAGAAAAAAGACCACATGACAAAACATTAGGTGTGTTCAACTTGAAGCGGCGCTGCACAGACCGATCAGTGTATGATATCAAAGTAGCTCTTGCAGTACTTTGATGTCATACACCAATCGGTCTGCGCCACTTCAAGTTGAACACACATAATAAACCAATGAAAGCATGACACATGAGGGAACAGGGAATCACATGACTAACAGAGGATATGACTCTGGCAAAGCTACAAAATAAAAGACATGAAAACATGAACATAAACCAACACCCAAAACCAACCGTGACAGTGTTACTATGCAATATTTATACAATTTTTATAAGTCATTTTTCCACTGTCAATCTTGACCGCTAGTGGCACTAAATGGAATTGCAAAAATAATTCAATTTTATCCAAACTGGTTTTCCAAAACACTCAACCTGCTCCCAAACAGCTAGTGCTGCACCCCAAAACCACAAACTCAGACTGTAGAAAGTAGTGAAAAATGACACTTTGCCTCCTTTTATCCTGAAAGGAGCAAGAGACACAAGACGGTAATTTAATGACACCAGTGCTGCTCTCATTACTCGCCTGCTCTGTACTGTCCTTCACTCAGGGATCAAGGTGAAAGACTGAACACTTACACAGCCCATGTGTGAATCTTTGCGCTTTCGTTCAGTTGACCATTTTCATATTATAAACACAGTGGACTTAATAATGGACATTTGTGTTGAAGTACTATGAAAGCAGGCTATGGCAACTCAATCACCATGTTTACATGCACTAGTATATTCCAATATTAATAAGAATTTGGTCTTACTCTGATTATGTATGCTCATACATACTCAGGGGAAGTTGTGGCCTAATGGTTAGAGAGTCGGACTCGTAACCCAAAGGTTGCGGGTTCGAGTCTCGTACCGGCAGGGATTGTAGGTGGGGGGAGTGAATGTACAGCGCTTTCTCCCACCTTCAATACCACGACTGAGGTGCCCTTGAGCAAGGCACCGAACCCCCAACTGCTCCCTGGGCGCTGCAGCAAAAAAATGGCTGCCCACTGCTCCGGGTGTGTGTTCACAGTGTGTGTGTGTTCACTGCTGTGTGTGTGCACTTTGGATGGGTTAAATGCAGAGCACTAATTCCAAGTATGGGTCACCATACTTGGCCACATGTCATGTCACTTCACTTCACTTCATATAAAAACACATTAAGCCAGTGGTTTCTTCTGCAGTTTCTTCTCTTTTTATTATCTCTGTTTTCCTTCTCTTTTTTTTTAAGTGCGCTAATGTGAGCAAATAGAACTTCACACATGCGTGTCATATTCAAATGGATTCTGAGTGAATAACTTAAATTTTACAATATCTATTTTTCACACAAAGCAATTGAATTAGTTCGTAAGACTTGGAATAATGCAGTACTTTTATGATACTTTTTGGAGCTTGACAGTTAAAGGGTTAGTTCACCCAAAAATGAAAATTCGGTCATTAGCGTATCCGTGTGACGCAGCTGACACAGAACAGCATACGTTGTTTACGTCCAGCTGATACTCTCCAAAATGGCACCAGGGTGATTACGCAGTTTTGAAAATTACCTTTCATGCAGTGTGTAATGTATCTGTATGTGAATGTAAACAGTCTGCAAAGTTGTAAAGCTGAAAGTGCATCATAAATAAAGTTATTGTCTCTCAAAAGAAAGAGTCGACTCTGAACTGCTTAAACAAGTCGTTTGTAATTCGAATACCATTTCTGTGAAGTTCACACTTCACACGTTAACACATTTGAATAATGCCTGCCTACGTTCTGTGTGGACATCCCGCGAAAACTTGAAGCCCCCTCAAATTCTGTACAGTAGCTTGTTCGTGTGGATAACACGTCGAGAAGGCGCTGTGCTCTGTGCTGTGAAAGTGAATTAGGTTTATTTTCACTTCCAAAGGATGATGCTGTAAAGAATCACTGGTTAAAATTCATCTTTACTAAGATACTACAGCAGTATAATCATAAACTTTTGCTGTGTTCCTGTCATTTCACTGACGACTGCTTCTCCAATTTCCGCGAGTTCGACGCGGGATTCGTAAGTTGTCTTTGAAAGATGGGTCAGTGCCCAGTTTGTTTGGACCAACTTGCTCCTCAGAATCACAACCGCTAAGATTGTTGCTGTAATGTTCTGTCAAGTGTGCAAAATGTGTAGTTTTACGTTTTGTTTTATGTTGCTAACCAGTTCTGCTAATCAGCTGTGGGCCTGCTATTGTCAAGAAATGCATCGATTAATATAGAATGTCTGTTGTTCTTATTACTTGGAGTCATGATAAAGGATGGAACAATACGTTGGCTTACAAACTGCAGTGCTTTATCAATACTCCATGTATCTGACCAATCAGAGCAGAGTAGCCTCATGCAAAGGAGGGGTTTGGAAAGATGAATCTTCGAACGAATCGCTTGAGAGTCGTTGAGAAATAAGGTAAAATTAAATGCAAATTATAAGAAAATGAAAGTGTTTTTTTTTTTACCTTGCATGCATGTAAACCTGTTGTTCGGGACTCCTCTCTTTTTTTATTCCTTTCATCTTTCTTCTGAAAAAACTGTAGGTTATCATTTCTTATTTATTTGTTTATCACCATTGGTGTGTAATTAATTTATTAATTATACAAAATTGTTCATTTGATTTAACTTGAATAATGAAAAGTTAAACTCTTCACTTAAACCACAAAGCAATGAAAAATTAAGGAAAATAAACCCTCTCAATTGCTTTGATAATTTCATCATTAGTGTCTTAAAGGGGTCATAAGATGCTACATGCACTTTTACAAGTTGTTTGAACTGAAATGTATGTTGGCAGTGTGTGTACACAACCACCCTATAATGATAAAGATCCACACCCAGTGTTTTAAACTATGTTATAGACTTTTCATTAAGACCCTAAAGAATCATATCACATTGTGGAAAATGGGCATCCTATGACCCCTTTAAGAAGACATTTTTCTTTTTTAACTTTTTAGAATATGCTGATTTCTGGATTACCATTTATAGACTAACATTCAAAAGATTGATGTCATTATGGTTATTTTCAAAGAAGTAAGTACTTATTCAGCAAGGATGTATTAAGTTGATCAAAAGTGACAGTAAAGACATTTATACTGTTACAAAAGATTTCTATTTCAAATAAATGCAATTCTTTATTCATCAAATATTCCTGAAAAATAAGATGTATCATAGTTTCCACAAAAATATTGGGCAGCACAACTGTTTTCAACATTGATAATAATCAGAAATGTTTCTTGAGCAGCAAATCAGTATATTAGAATGATTTCTGAAGATCATGTGACACTGAATACTGGAGTAATGATGCTGAAATTTCAGCTTTGATCACAGGAATAAATTACACTTTACAATATATTCACATATAAAATTACTGTTACTGTTTTTACTGTATTTTTGATCAAAGAAAAGCAGCCTTGGTGAACAGAAGAGACTCACTGACCCCAAACCTTTGAACGTTAGTTGTGCAACATATAAACCTGGAATAACCTTTATCAGGAAAATGCCATATATGTCATTCCCAGGCAGAGCCATTATCCAAACACAGCAGGACACTAGTCGACTAGTGCAATGGATTGAAAAACATATTATGCTTTTGAAATGCAAATAATCTGAAAAAGAGATGTAAGCTGAGAGAAGCAGCCACGCAGTGTGAGTTATATGAAGGAATCTTCCCCATGAGGATTCCACAAATAGAGAAACACTGAGATATTCCCAAGGCCATCCCAATAGCCTCTGATTACTCATTCCCAGCCAGTCCTTCCGCACTCCTCCAATCGTTCCCTCTATTTGTGCATTCTTTTCATTTGCTGGGGTTTATTTCTGAATGCTAATCAGAGCTCTTGTGAAGGTAATCATCACCTGGGCTCTCCGAGGGCTGCACTCCCGCACAAGAGACAGAAATAAATTATTAAATAAAAACTAAATTCATTTAATTAATTTGCGAGCAGCTGAATCCAATTTTGGCCGGGCCCTCTGGGAACTGCACAGCAGTGACCCTGTGGTTTTAATATTGAATGTATTCAATAGATTTAACAGTATTTAAATACGACAGATACAAATATACACCACTGGAAACACATGAGGGAGCTGCGACCAGACAGAGACAGCAATCAAATCATTATATCACAGAACGATAATACACAGATGAATGACACTATCCCGCTGTGAGAAAATGACATTAAGCAGTGACCTGACGCAGTCTGCTGCATTACTGTACAGATATTTGTGCTACAGTATGTTTCAGTCTGAGAAAAAGAGTGACTGCATACTTTTTCAGCAACTTTAGTTTTGGAAGTATTTTTTCCACCTATTTGGGGAAGTTGGCTGGTTTATAGTTTAAAAAGTTTAAAATATTAGTATTTTTCTTCTACACACCTATTATTTTGCTTTAGATAACACGGATTCATCCAGTGGGGTCGATTAATGTCATGATGGCTGCTTGTGCTTTTTAGAGCATCAACATTTGGGCACCCATTCACATGCATTATATGGAATCACAGAGAAGGATTATTATTATTATTATTTTAATCTTCATTTATGCTCATCTGAAGAAAGTATGTCATATACGGTACATCTGGTATAGCTTGAGGGTGGTGAGTATTTTTCGATGGACTATTACTTACAAAAATGAAATGAAAATCAACAAAACCATTGATTAACGGTCATTGCTTAAGTATAAAATCTATATTTGTTTATCCACAGTGAACTTTTTTTTGTAACGTTTACCGAGAAAAAAGCTGCAAAAATGTTACAGTAAAAGCATGCTAACTGATTTACTGTTACCTTACAATTTACTGTGAAAAACTGTAAATGGTTTATCACATATGTAATTTTACACATGAAATCCTGTCAGATTTACAGTCAAACCAAAATTTATTCAGACACCTTCAACATTTCACACATTATCACAGTTTATTCGCTATAGTTTAGAAAATGGTTATAAAATATGACAAAAACTCAGAGTTAAACTGTCAGAACTAATTCATCTCGATAATGTCAGATAACACTTAAGCAAAACATGCTCAGGTCAAAGTGTCGGAATAATTTTTGGTCCCAAATTTTTATAAATTTTACTGGTAGTCCACTGAATGAAGAATTTTTGGGTATGATTTGTCACAGTTTACTTTATTTTGCTATCCTCACGTACATAAATGAACTATAGTGTCCTGCACCCACTAGTAAAAAAATATCAAAAATTATATCTGGTGTCTCAATAATTTTTGACTGTACAAAAGTTTTGGCAGTGGCATACATTTTGTGTCTTGCGAAGTTTGCTGCTTCAGTATTTGTAGATTATTTTTCCACGTTTCTATGGTATACTGAAAAACAATGATAGGCATATACAGTATGTTTTAAATGCTTTTATTGGCAAGAAATATATATAATGGGTCAATGTTTACAGTGTTGACCCTTGTTCTACGTACATAACCTATGCAATTCGCTCTGGCATGCTGGATATTAGCTTCTGGGCCAAATCCTGACTGATGGAGATCCATTCTTGCCTTACGAGTTCTCAGAGTTGATCACAATTTGTGGGCTTCTGCTTGTCCACTCGCCTTTTGAGGACTGACCACAGGTTCTCTATGGGATTAAGATCCGGGGAGTTGCCTGGCCACGGATCCAAAATTTCAAATGATCTCGGGCCACTTCTTTATCACTCTTGCTTTGTGACATGGTGCTCCATCATGCTGGAAAATGCACGGATCATCACCAAATTGCTCATGGATCGTTGGAAGAAGTCACTCTTGCAGGACGTTTTGATACCATTCTTTATCCATTGCAGTGTTTTTGGGCAGAATTATGAGAGAGCCCACTCCCTTGGCCTTGGTTGAAAAGCAACCCCACACATGGATGGTCTCAGGATGCTTCACTGTTGGC